>NW_014577068.1:352906-418953 GCF_000485595.1 Priapulus caudatus | reverse complement strand
GAGCTCCCTTAGGTCTTTGCCCCCCCCCCAATCCAAAACTGCTTCCGACGCGCCTGACCTCACTTACGAAAAGAAGACCGGCCAAATTAAACTGATCAACTGAATCGCAGTATTACAATTGAATTTGTCTTTATTTCAGTGAGGCGAATCAGTTTTTGTTTAAACTTTATTTTCTATTTTTTTGCCTTCTAAATCTTAGGGGGGGCGACTGCCCCCATCGCCCCCCCCTGGCAACGCCACTGGGCATGCGATGGGGTGGGATATATGGCATGCGATGGGCTAGATACAATAAATTGACGTCACGGTGATGAGCTAATTGCGCACTTTCCTACTAACTTTCAGGGCCGTATCTAGCGGGGAAAAGGGGACAGTTTCCCCTCATAAAAAATTAGATACACGCACGTACGTGCATGGTTTTGCCCTATGCAAAATGGGGTACCTGCCTACCGCCCTGTATACGTACCCTTACACGTACCGTCAATGCATACATAAGTATAATAACACATAATGCGTATAAATAAACACATAAATCTATACCCGTCATGGATTGAACTATATAATACGACCTAAAAGTGAGCGGAAAACGTCTTGCCGGTCGGAAAGTAGAGCTACCATCTACATTAGGAGGCCGGTGCGCAGCGATTTTATTCCTATGAATATGTTACCAAACACAATACCGATGAGCACTGTACATTCACGCGGGAAAAATGGCGGGACTCGCAGGAGGCGACGAAGTGAGTTTATCTCATGATAAGTTAAGAGAATACATATGTTCGGCAAACGATGCAGTGCATATCAAGTTAGTCTCGCAGGAGAGTGATTTGTCTAACGATGCTACAACATTTAAACCAGAAATGTCTCACCAAGTGTTTGGAGAGAGCGAGAGAATATTTGGATACAAAGATCTCAAGGTGAGTACCTACTGTAGCCTAGACTGTAGTCTTTAGGCCTATAGTCTGTACTGTAGTCTGTAGTCTAAAAAGTCTGTACTCAGAGTCAGTGTACGAAAAGTGTTTAAATTTGTATTGGTTGTGCAAGTTTTAAAGGCCTAGTGATATTAGAAATACAGCCAAACCTGCATAGCAAGACGGGGTCGTAGTTTCCAGGGGTGGCATTGGCAAGCTAGTGCCGAAGTGGCCCAGGCCCCAGACGAATTAATCAATTATTTATATAATACTATTACTATTGTTTAATAATAATATACATGAACAGAACAGTCTGAACAGTGTCAGTGAAGCTGAGAGGGTCTATGTCCCCTGGGTACGGTCCGGTATACCGGCATACCATCTGAACATTATGTTCGTGGGTACTGTGCGTAACTACTCTACTGATCGCCTAAATAAAAATGTACAGTGCTTCAGGACCCCAACACTGTGCTATCAAATTGTGTGCAAGTTGTATAAGTTAGCTAGGAAGAGGAGAGAGACAGGCTGGAACGTATAGCAGCTACCTAGCATAGGTATAGCAGTTCCTATAACCCTAACCCTAACCCTTGTTTACTTGAGATAACGCTGAAAATTAAAAACTGCCGGGCATTTAGGAAATCGAAGACCGTGCCCGGCTGCCGGGCATATAGCCACTCTGTAAAAGTTAATAGCCCCCGATCGAGGCTAGTGTACATTGAATGTCGATAGCATGAGGTGAACACATTAAAGATTGCTGCTGTGCAGTTGAGGCCCACTCGAGAAATGGCAATATAGTGGTACCTAGCCGCATTGAGTAGGTATAGCGGGTCTGCACAGTGCTTACAGCCCAGTATTTCCATCAGGGTAGTTTAAGCAGGGCCTGAGCTATAAACAGGTGGCTACTAACTTAGGTTTAACTGTATACTAATAATAGTACTGAGTATTCTTTGGCTTTTTCCCAGTTAGAGTCAGACTGCTAAAATCATTGCGTACAGGATTGGTCATGTTTAAAATTAAATCAATCGATCATGCAGTCATGTAAGGTTACCTGCCATATGCTTTGTTGTGGACTAATGGAGGCTACTGTTGTAGTCACTCTTGTGCACAAGCAGATATGGCTATTCACAGTTCAGTGATGGAAACCTACCTCAATAATTAGTAGCCATATGGGCCCCTAAAGTAGTAATTCTAGGGGTCCAGCTTATAGTGTGACCCAACGAAATTTATAGGGATACATTTCTCTAGGTTCTTCAGATATTTTCAGCTAAGGTAGGTTAAAATTACGCTTCATAAAAAGTTTTATGGTTCAATATTTATTAGAAATATTTTTAAAGAACGTTTTAAAACTGACGGCTATACCGTTGCTTACAACGACGGTGGCGCCACTGGCAGCGACACCACTGAAAAGTTGCGCAAAGCAACATTTCGGCTGCAGGCTACAGATCGAGGGTGTTTCTTGTTTAGTAATAAGCATATATTATAGTAAAAGTATAAGTATAGCAGAAGGATTGAAATATCTTATAAACGACATATAGTTTCAGTTATAATATGGATAAATTTGTCCTAAAATAAATATCGTTCGGTTAAATAGCATTTAGGTATAAATATAATTGGACTTTTGTGATTAGCCCTCGGTCTGTAACGTGCAAAATAAATTGGCAAATGCGCAACTTTTCAGGGTGGCAGCACGGTCGCGGGTGTCATGTCAGCGCCCAAAACTAACGATTTCGAAATTCAATGTTGTTTTATTTCAAACGTGAATGCGTAATTATAGATAATGATAGGTATGTGCTATTATTTATAAATCTACTATCATAATATTTTCTCAAATATTATGAGAAAACCTCTAGAGGAAAGTATCCCTTTAAGATTTGTTTTCTTGGTGGTTGTCACAAAAATTGTGCTCTACTATGCATCTAGGTACGTCTACATGTTCCTATGAGAAGTTTTAAGCATGGGTTGAATTAGTTTTCATTTTAGTGGTAAAAAATGTTTTAGTATGGTAATAATTATAGTAAGCAAATTTTAGTAGTGTAACCATGGCACTGAAACTAGTAATTATTTCACTGACTATGTAATTTATAGCTATGAAAACAAATCCTCACACTCAGGCGACTTTTCGATGAAATTCTAGTAGCCAACTCTATTTTTACTCGCCTTGAACGACTTGGCGACTGTTAATATTCATCACTGCTGTTTCAGATTGAGCTGTATTATAGCGCATGCAAGCTTATAACATACCTACACATGACTTACTCAGAAAAAGTAGATGCGAAACAGTTGGGTGTAGAGGCAGACAATGTGTTGAAAGCTATAGCACACCATCTTCCTCCAGGTAAGTCTGTAATTCTATTTAAATGTTAGACTGAAACTAGGCCTTTAGCTGTTGTGACGTCTCGCATACACCTATATATAATGGAAATTACAACTGCAGGTGTATCCCTAATTTTAACCCAAACCATAAACGATTATTCTTATTTTCACATTTTACACTGTAGCAGTCGTGCAAGATGTTTCAAATTTTTGATGATGCTTAGCCACTCTGTAAAGGTACCTGGCGAGTACAGTGATTTATTAGAACATTGCTACATAACACGATAAAAATTAGGATTCTGCTACATGCACTAATACATGGTGGTAAATGCTTGTCATGAGCTCATCAGTGCATTTGTGTGTTTTGATGTACGCGTAATGCTTAATTAATTTGTGAAAATTCCTGATGTCATTAATTTTTTAGGCTTTTGCCAAACCCAGGAAGATTTTGTAATGAAACTTCAAAAGGATGCAGGTTTTAAGCCATATGGACAGATGCTTAGCTCGTACAAGCTGGAGAGATGTATGTACACGTTCATGTCTGAATACAGTAAAACTTGCATAAGTCGACACTTGGGACCAGCATATTTGTGCCGACTTACAAAAATGATGACATACGCGTAAGTCGTCATTTTGTCGACTTATATGTAGGGCTCCCCTCCCAGGTGCCCATCACGCCTACGCAGTCATAAACATGCTCCACACACGACGTCCGTTTGCGCCACATACATAGCAGACATGAAACTATCGGGTCCGTACATCAATCAACACCGCTGCTGGCTATAACGCACTGATCTTACGCACTAGCGGCAAGCGCGGCACACGCTGGCTATCTGTAACACCTGCTGTTGATTACACGTTTGGACATTACAGGACATTTGCGGTGCACGTCTGCCAAATTTTCTTGGAACACTTGCTGAAAAAATACGGTAATTCCGCGAGGCTGTGCTCTGGAACGAACTGTAGTAAGTGCATATTTGCGACAGCCAGCTCGCACATCCCCTAGACCGTACACTGCGTGCGCCATCGGCATTTCTGAAGACGACTTACAGATGGGAAATTACTGTTGTTTGTTTTACATGCGACCTGTCTGAGGGGAACGACTTGTACATAATGACGACTTATAAATGATGACTTAGGCGGAGCTATTCCAATGGATTTATTATGAGAGAAAATCGGGACTTTGACTTCCATGACGACTTATGCGAATTGACGAGTTGGACGATGACGACTTATGCGAGTTTTACTGTATTCAAATTGAAATGTATTGTTGTTCCTATAAGTTCTTCATGATGGGTATCATGTATTCTTTAACTGTACGAATAAATCATATGTTGTAAATAATAAAAGCTGCTAAATATAGTTGTCGAATTTCTGCTATCTGCAGAAGAAAAAACCGTCTATTTCGTACAATCCTCTTTTAAAAACGACAAATTGTTTAACGTACAGGTGGCAAGCAGAAAACATTCGAGATGTACAAGTGTGATATCAGCTGCCCAGGCTTCAAGGAGTATCACGCACGACTTCAAACGTTCATCCTCTGGTACATTGACGCGGCATCCTTCATCGACATCGACGACGACCGCTGGCGATTCTACCTACTATTCGAAAGATACCAGCAGGACGGACGGCCGAGGCACGCCGTCGTCGGCTACATAACCGTGTACAACTACTACGCGTACCCGCAGCGGCTGCGACCGTGCGTCAGTCAGATGCTCGTGCTGCCTCCGCACCAGCAGCAGGGTCATGGCACGCGGCTGCTGCGCGCCGTCTATGCCGACCTCGCCTCGCGCGCCGACGTGCTCGACATCACCGTTGAGGACCCGTCCGAGGACTTCCAGCGCGTGCGCGACTACACCGACAGCAAGATCTGCGCGAAGCTCGACTGCTTCGCGCCGGAGAAGCTCCAGGGCGGCTGGTGCGAGGAGATGGCGAAGACCGTGCGTGAGAAGACGAGGATCAATCGCAAGCAGGCGCGTCGCGTCTACGAGATCCTGCGGCTGCGAACGACCAACGTGCACGACGCTGCCGACTATCGCGCGTATCGACTCGACGTGAAAAACCGTCTGAATAAGCCGTTCAGTCGAGACAAGATGTACGCGGAGAGGATGCAGAAGGCATTCTCTACGGAAGAGGTGGCTCAGGCTGTGGGTAATCTCAGCAATGCTGATCGACTAGAAAAACTGCAGAAGATGTATGAGGAGTTAGAGAAGGAATACAGACACACGATTGACAGATTGGACAGGGCACGACTGTAATTGGGTGCCAGGTAGCCCTGTAGTTTGTGCTATTTGTGTGTGGAAAGTCGGACGAAACTCATAAAAATATGTTGTCGAAACAAGTAGTTGCATCCAAGTTAAAAGCTTGCATGGAAGTTTCAATGTAATAGAAAGTTGTTAAAACAAACAAAAATTAGCGTCGTGTGAGGTAATTTTGGTAAACTCAAAATATGAAATTGGTATGATGTATGAAATAGTACATAAAAGTGACTGAAATTATTTAAAGGTTGATGCAGATTCTGTGATTACTTGTTTACATCTACTTTAATTGTGTGTGCATGCGTGCGTGTGCGTTCATGCATGTGTTTGTACGTGCGTGCTTAATCATTCAATTAATTGCTTAATTGAACTCTGATGGGGTAGTTTATTTCATTGATAAGAACGAAATAAACAAACTGAATCTCATTCATGGTTTATGACTCGGGGTTCCACTAGCTACACGTTAGAACTATTTCAGTTGTGTCTTATTGGGAAAACATAAGTTATCCTGCAGCATTCTTCCACACGAGCCTCTATAATAATGAAATATAGTGAGATTTCAGATAAGTAGAAGGGAAAACGTGGACGGTCTTTATTTAGCTGTAGTAGCTCAAGTAAAACAGTGAAGTTAACTTGACGCTCCATTTCTATAAGGGGAAGGTCCAGAAGATGAGCCCCTCACCAATTTTGTGATGGCAAAGTGGGTTTTTCCAGTAATATGTTGTGATAAGTTGCCGTAGTTGATATGGAATCAATGAAGTACTTCAAAATAGAAAATGTATACAGTCAAAATCCAGGTCAACTGATTAGTGTTATATGAAAGAAATCTGTGCGGATTGAGCTACCCTCAACTGTTTTCGAGTCACATTCACTTGACCTCTGCTCATATTTTCTGGATGCACTCACGTATGCGTATTATCAAGAGCGCATTAACGGGTTGGTATTATATGTGCGTATCATGAACACATTCATATCCAGTATAGATGTAGAACTATCAGGAGTGATTAATAATAGATCTATTATTATACACTCCTGGAACTATGTATATTATATGTTTATGCGTATATACGCAGTACAACGTGCGCGAAAAACTTTTGGAATATAGAAATCGTAGTATTCCTTCGATTCACGGGCAAATTAATGTTATGCGCACGCGCTCACGCACACGCAATACCCAAGTACAGGCACGCGCGCACGCGCGCAAGCGCAACACCCATACAGCCACACATAAGCGAACACACTATAATAGTTATGTTTTTGCCATAGAAATACTGTATACTGAGTCTAACTACTACTGTAGTATATTATTTCTATGGTTATTGCCATGAGCATACAATTGTATTATTCTGCAGTAAATAAAAGCAATTTGTTTGTATATATTCACTTCTGTTAGTATGATCTCTATGCACGCGTATTTTGCGGCTCGTTACTGTGGATTTCCACCAGAAAGCTACACGTTTTTGTACCCGCGATGTATGATGTGTGTAATAAGCGAGTGTGCTTGTGCATGTGCGTCCGTGCGCGCGTGCGTACGCGTGTGTACAGAATATGACGTCACGGGTGGAACCATGGGCGACGAGCTTCCTGTATATCACACTATCAACAAAATAACTCGTTATTAAATAAGTTCATTCGGTTGGTAGATAATAGATCTATCTTGGTTAATTTTTTTTTTTATTAACAAAATAATGTTACCATTTTTAGGCTGTGGACATGAACAAACATGTTTGACCCTATGCCAGAATAGAGAGAATCGGACGAAGGGGCCTTATAATTATTAAACAGACACTACAACAGATATTTTCATACGGAACTGTTAGTTGATATGTGCTATGTATATTTTACTTGGCATGTGCAAACGCATATTTAGCTGTTTCGCGTGGCACAACGCTTGCTCTCTATCATTTAATTAGAATGCGATAGTGCGGTAAATACCATCAAGATGTTTTGCCGACAAAGCAATGAAAAAATCTCATCTCCAATGTTAATTTCTTCCACGTGGGGGATTTTTTTTTCAAGAAATTATCGCTATTCCTTTTTTTTAGTTATTGTAGTGTTAGGGTGAGATCCACTGCGTTTTTCTATATCGGATCATATCGTTAATCTATATTGGATAATATTGCGCACAATCGCTCCCGCACGCGCACTCGTAAACGCGAACGCGAAAACACCTTTTGGTATAACCGCCAAAACGTTCCGACGCGAATGATATGTGTATATGCTTATGTTATACGCGTGCGTGTGCATGAGCCAATCTAAAAGGGAGGGGTCAGCTGGGATGAGATTTTGACTGAATTGCAATATTTAAATGATGACGTGACGTGACGTGATGACGTGAATAAAATCGATGCATTAATGCTGTTAGAATTCACTAATTACATTCTCCTAATTTAACGATGTATTGTATTCGAACCTCGATTTTACCACGACCCATCTAACCCCTGCATTTGCGTATAGTAAAATTTTCACGACATCGTGAAACAATTAAGGAATAGAATAAAACTCATTTACGCACATGCCTTCTCTTAAGACGTCAGTGTGAGACAGTTTAATTTGACCAACTTATTCTGACCAACAGTTCAGACAGTTCGCCATCACAATTCTGCCATGCAGACGAATAGACAACACTGGGGTTCCAATAAACACATCACTTCCTTCATAATCCACAACCTGTTGAGACTAGACAGTAATTGGCTTTGCAAAAGATAAATACCTTTTCCTAAAGATTTGACGAGCTTTTAAATGGCTTTGAGGGAGCCATAGTGCTTTCAACACTAAAGATTTAACTTTCTTCAAATTCATTACAAGCGACGGCTTTACTGACAAGCTAAAGCTTGACACTCCAGCACCTAAGTATTGAAGTAAATATGTTAACTTTAGACTAAACAGCTGTATATGCACAATATATTAATTACACACAGATCAGCATTCCAGCTCATATTGGACGTAACATATATTTACACATGAAAATACTGTGTATGTATGTTTTACATATTTTTGCACACAATTTTTATAAAAAGCAATTGGCATATATAGTTTAATAAATAATACCATACAAAACATAAGCTTAAACGGAAGCTAGCAATCGTATGTACATGATACAAGAAAGTTCTCTTAGACAGTGTATGTAAAATTTCACACTTCTGACAACCATTTTTTCTCGACAACCAATTCACGTGTTCTTACCACAAGAAAGTTAATTATCAAAGAAACACACATCTGCATTCTAATATAGCGATGTGCTCTCATAACACGTGTGCATCTTAGTGTTTAGCATGATCAGATATGCACGTGTGTTAGCAGATCATATGGGAGAAACCCCTGAATCTTAGAAGCTCTCATTCAGTTAATGTTCACAACCTGTCATACTGTATCTGCCCGACCTGTACTTTGCCACATAAATTAGATTATAATTGTTCATAGAACTTGCAGCTGCAGTAAACACTTGGCAGGCTGACGTATAAGATAACGAGATGGCTATAAGCAGGAAAATGCTAACTGCACTTGTTTTATTTGTATATATATCTACACACCAGCAGATGGCACTGGTGTTATATAGTTCAGCAATAGTGTGAAATAATTTCCCCTTTTCCACCTTAAATTTTTTTTAAACAGTTTAGAAGAATTCCTCGTCAGCAAATAGGTCTGGTTGTGAATCACCAGCTTGGACAGGGTCATCAAAGTTGAGGCTCGTCACAGACTTTTGAAGGTCATCCACCATGTCTCCACTGCGGTGCTTTGATCGCTGGGGTACAGACCTAGACATCTCTGTAGGAAGATGTAGCGCATCAGACTCAACATCTTTGTCAATTTCTGAAAACAAAAAAAAGCATATATGATACACAATGAAATGACAAAATCTCAAAATGAAAAGATGCATAAAAAGTACATGACAATTGTATACCTTCAAGGTTTCGCTCAACACGCTTCAGGCTGCGAAGAATGGCAGCCATGTTTTTCTGTGGATTTAAAGTGGCCAGTTCTGGCAGCTCATCTGTGTGTTGCGCATCATCACTACCTGTTGCCATCCCCATATGTTCCCTATAAAATTCATTGTACAATAAATTAACCTCAAGCAAAACATGGGTTCAAACCGAAAAACGCTGATGATTAACAAAGGAAGTACTATTAGTTAGCAATACTACTAATAAATACAAACACAAACACAGACGCATGCACACGCACTCTCACACTTGCTTGCACACACAGACACAGACGCACACGCGCACGCGCACGCGCACGCGCACGCACACGCACACACACACACATAGTTGCACCTGGATATACAGGTTCACTCAAATAAAATGCCAAGTGGTTGCACTGTATATCCGGGAGCTCGAGGAAAAGGCAAAGGCTGTCTTTCATAGACAGCTTGGTGCATATTCTACAGAGCTAACTGCTAGCACAGGTTTGATTCTGTATAATTTAAGTAAAAATATGTATTACAAGCAAAGTGATAACTGCATGAACAATGATATATCTATGAAAACGAACACGTGTAGAATTTACATCTCATGTTATGGAAATAATACTGCGTGGCTTACCGAACGCGATAGAGAGTGCGATCAGAGCTGTTGCCAAGTTTAAAGGCCAGCTGAAGGATGGTGGATAAGATCAAACTGTCGAATGTCTGAAACACAAAATAAAACCAAGAAAGCATAAATATCGCATAAAAACTAGCTTAAATGTGTATAAATGTCAACATATGAAAGATCAATAAAAAACCATGATCACATGTTAAATTTCTCTTTTTCTTATTTTTCATAACCAGTAGTAGTTATGACTCTTATCCTTATCTGCCCTTGTAGATGTAATTAATGTCCTAGCTGACAATAAGCAACCAACATGATCAACCCATATCATATACATATCAATGTCCGATTCCTATGCAGGGTTAATGTGAAGACAATGAATAACAATAAGCATTACAAAATATGGTCATCTTCTTTACATTTTTACATTGATCTGCACACTTAAACTACTACTAATCACTCCCATTTATTTTACACATTGTAATTATTCCCAAATCTTACGTTAACGGTTCCTCTGATTTCCATGATTACAACTTAACATTCATGTACTACAGCAAAAATAATCTGATACGAGTGTCCACTTCAATGCTGCAAATCTAGCAATGACTCGCAACTTCAAGCATACGATCAGTATGCGACTAATAATTACATCAGTACCAATCTGTGACATATATACGCCAAAACGAGTACAAAGCACATTTGTCTAGCATAACTGTTCATTATTTTTGCGTCCTCAACACAGGTATTGTGCAGCACTATGAATTGACTACACTCACAGCCACATGCCTATCAACTCATATGCATGTTAGTCGACTTAGTAGCTTGCTTACATTTATTAATAACCTTGACCTTCACTCTAAAACAGGAAGCTTTGTCAGGAAATAAATTCATGCTCAGCTATTCATTAAACCAATTAATAGTTGAAATTATCATATTATGATATAGCATCATCACTGTCACTAGCAGCAGCAGTAGTAGCAAGACCATTCGTATTATTAGTTAGGCCATACTACAAGGCAAATGTCTCACAGAAAGACTCAAATGGGAAGTTCATCTAGGCAACAGACATATCTAGGCATACAGATGAATGGCACAACACGCGTGGTAAATCACAGGCCACTGCTCGCATGCTGCAGACTACTCCGAACAAAACCATGCTGTGCGGCGGAACCATCCTTCTCTACATGACAATATGCTCATGCAACGAACTCCATGCGTGATCATTACAATCTCTCGTGCCTCACGGCCACGTGCAGGGCAACAGTGCACAGGCAGGGCAACAGTGCACAGGCAGGGCAACAGTGCACAGGCAGGGCAACAGTGCACAGGCAGGGTTCAGGTTGAAACGAACCTCCTTGCTTGCGCGGGACGGGCTCCACACGTCCTGCGCGTGCTCCGTGATCCGCCCAAGAACACATGATTGCGCAAACGGTGATCTGAAACCGACTGGCTGGGCCGTGACTATGTTGTGTGAGGCGGTGGCGCCGGCCGGAAGCGAGCTACTCATCGTGTGGCCCGAGAGCCGGGAATAAGCCGTCTTGTGCTGCGTACACAGGGGGTCGGAGCCGAGCCGCTAATCGTGAAAATACGGCAGTGCAACGGCCAGTGAATGCGAGTTCGTGAAACGTACAACCTAGCAACTTCATTCTTCTCACGACACTCAATCAATCGGCAATAAAATAATCGATAAGGAAATCAACACAGCGATCGAGAAATCAACGGTACGACGCGACGTGGGTGCATGATACGACATTTACAAATAAACGAGCACAAAACGAGACCACACATCCCAGCCGGACCCACCGACCGCGGCACGACTCTCGCCTCTCCTCGACGTCGCGCGCACGACAACACCTACCTGCTGCATCCCGCTCGACATGGAGCTGCTGTCGTCGGCGCGCTCGAGTCGTCGCCGCGACGATGCTCGCGAGGAGGCGCCACTGCTGGCGATGCTCAGGCTGTCCTCATCGTCCTCAGTGCTGAGACCGACGATGCTCACCTCGACGTCACTCTGCTCGTTCGATGATGACTGACGGCTGCGGGAGCAACGAGGGAAACGTCGACGAGTCAGCGGACATGTGCATGCACGCAGCATCACGCAGCAACCGTGCATAACTGTGATGTAGACTCCCCCACCCCGTTATCCATATCCCATTATTCCATATCCTGTGGTACATGTTGAGCAGCTATGTAGCAGTATGAGTCAGTTGTAGTAGTAGTAGTAGTAGTAGTAGTCACTGTCGCCGTCGCAGCAGTAGCAGCTGCTGCAGCAGCTGCAGCAGCAGCAGCAGCAGCAGCAGTAGCAGTAGCCGCCGCCGCAGCAGCAGCAGCAGCAGCAGCAGTAGCAGTAGCAGTAGCAGTAGCAGTAGCAGCAGTAGCAGTAGCAGTAGCAGCTGCTGCAGCAGCTGCAGCAGCAGCAGCAGCAGCAGCAGCAGCAGCAGCAGCAGCAGCAGCAGCAGCAACAGTAGTAGCAGTAGTAGTAGTCAAAAAGTAAGTGGATGAATGACCGAATCCCCGGCCTAAGCTTCGCTGGCCCCAGAACAAAAACGTCGAGGGAGTTAACAAAAGTCACCTCAAATAATAGAACGGCGCCATATACAGAGAATCACAAATATGAGATTCCTGTGTAAAACTGCGAATGCTACATGAAAATAGTAAGAAATTAGACGTATCACCTGAGATCACTAGACATCTGCTTCTTTTTCTCTCTGCCCTCAGCGGCTGCCCTCATCGGATCGTAACTTTTCCTTCTATTCCATGCCTTTAACTCTTTCTCCTTGGAGGCACCCTGGCTCACTGGCTTTTTCACCTGCATAATGCATGCACATTCCTGTGTCTTAATCGCCACTTCTATCAACAGACGCAGTCATTCACGAATAGATACATATGTGATTTGATATGAATTGTGAATGATATTGTTATTCAATAAATAACAAACTACAACAATCACGACGTAGCAGAAACGCACTGGATATCCTCGATTTACTGCTAATAAAGAATCGAAAAGTTTGAACGATGGCGAACGTAGCTTTGCGAAACCGATTTACGGCCCGCCTGCGCGCTCACCTGCTTCGTTTGCGAGGCGGCCTTGTGTCGGCTATCACTGGAGGCCGTGGGCCGGCTGAGGTGAGACGCCCTCAGGCTGAACCTCCCGCCGTCATTCCTCTGGAACGCTCCCCTGGCAGCCGCCGGCGCCGCGGAGGGAGCAGGAGTCGCCGTCGTCTTCCCGCCCGTCCGGCCGGACGAGGATCGCGCGCTTCCTGCCGACGTCGGCCGCGCCGTCGCCGCGACGACGAGATCCGCCGCGTCGGCGCTGTCGAGGCGCGCTCGGCGCAGCGCGAACGCGCGATTCGTCTTCATGCCCGTCTTCGCCGGTTTCGCCCTCGCCTCGGCGTGTCCGCCCGTCGTCGACGAGCGGTCGGACGCACCGCCGTCGCTCGCCGCGTCGCGCTCCCGCAGGTGCTCGAACGCCTTCTCGATGCTCGTGTTGTACGCGGCGCCGGCAGGGCGCGCAGAGGGCGCCGGCGTCACGTTGGGCGCGCCGCGCCGCGTCGTGCCCTTCGCGAGCGGCGCGCTCAGGCTGTCCGCGTCGGCGTCCTCGTTGCTGCGCCGCTTGCGCCGCTTCCCCACCGCGTCGTCCGACGACGACGACAGCCGTGCGAGGATCTCCTCGGTCTCGCGCTCGCCGAGCCGCTGCATCATGGCCGCCATCACGTCCTCGGTGTCCTTGAGGAAGGTCTTCGTCTCGAGGCTGTCCGTGCGCGCGAGCGAGGCGGACGCTGCCTCGGTGTTCGTCGGCGTCCGCCGGCCGGCCTCCGCCTCGTCGTCTCCGGCCTCGGGCGTCTCGCTGCCGTCTCGCTCCTCCGTCGGCGTGGCGAGCTCGCCGCTCGAGCCGTCGAGACCTCGCCGAGACGCCCACTGATTCACCCACTTGGGAGCGCTGTCGGGTTCGTCTCTCGGGGGAATCACAAACGTCTGCCGGGAAAGAGAAGCGGACGCTGTAGAGAACGACAGGACAACTCGACGATCAAAGACCTCACCGGTGTTAAAAGTGCGCAGAACTGTTTGCAGACACACTGCCGGTTACTGATTACCACATGAAGCTGTTCTAAAACTGCCACGATAAGCATAAACAAGTATTGTAATGTGATGAATGAAGTCTGCGAAAAGTAAACAAATCGGCACCACCGTTTCGTTCAAAATTTACTTGAGCATGCACAAGCACACTGCATCAGTGTCTAGTCTAGTCTAGGATAGGATAGGATAGTAGTTTTGTACAACGACCAAACGTTTAAAACGACCTGACGTTTAAAAAACGTTATTAATAACAGTTAATATATTTTATAATTTATTATTATTACAATTATATAATTAATGATAACTGTTAAGACCAAATTTCGTATTTATTTGTACCGAAGTCCTAGTTGTAATAGAGTCACACAATGACCTTGCTAGCGTGCCTCGGACTGACCATACGTCGTGTTTTAGTTAACAATACTTTACGATAAAAACTCCCCACCTTTTCCTTTAACGATTCACTTCCTGAGTCGGCGGGTTTCTTCGTGTCTCTCTCCATCGACTTCTCCCTCTTCTCGTTGTCGGCCTTCTCGATGCCCGCGGGATTGCCGGCGTTGCCATCGAGCGAGTCCGCCTCGTCGTCGCTGCTTATCACAGGTCGCTCGAGCCCCTCCGGTGGCGCCATCACGCCGAACACGTCGTCGATGTTCTTGCGGGCGGCGTCGAGCGCGTTCGCGTGGCCGTTGCTCGCGTCGATCACGTACGTGTGGATCGACTCCGTGTCGGCATCGCGCGGCGGCGGCGACGTCGGCGTGCGCTCGGGTGACGGTGGCGCCCCCGCGCCGCCGCCCGGCGGCGACATCTTCAGCCCAAAGACGGCCTCGATGCACTTACGCGCCGACTCCTCCTCAGCGCTCGGCTCTATCACGTAGGTGCCGGCCTCACTGTGCAGGTCCTCGAGGCCGTCGGGCGAGTCCTGCGGCAGCGCCCTCTGGGGGGAGAGCATCGAGCACTGGGCCGTCGCGCGCGACTCGGGCTGCAGTTGAAATTCGTGCTTCGAGCCGGCGTGGCGAGTGGCGCCACCTGCCGGGGCGCTTCCCAACCTCCTCTCGCCCGCAAACATCTTGTTCAGCAGGTAGGACTTGGTCGACTTCAGTTCGGGCGCGGTGGTGGTGGCGCCCCCTGCCGGCGGTGCCTTTTTCGCGGGCGGCTCGGGTTTTGCCGGCGCGGTGGTCACCGCTGCTTTTCTGCTCTTGTAGTTGGCCAGCTGCTGCTCCAGCGTCTTGTGCTTTTGCACTGTCGACAAAACAAACGCGTGTTGATCACATCCATTAATTACCAATGCTAATAATGCTTATAATAATACTAATGCTGCCTAATGGGGTTAGCCGCTAGAAACAGTTGCCGCTGGAGGGCAGCACATCTGTAGAGGTGCAAGATTATCCGCATACCCGGATGCACACCTGGGATACACTAATGGCGACATATGACAAACTTACCGTACACGCTCTAAAAGTAAACTTTATGAAAGAGGAGCGTCGACAAGAGGTCGCAAAGAAGATTTGATACAAAGGTAAGAAAAGTATGTTCCACGAAATACGTTGGGTTATGAGTGATAATGCACAATTTTGGCCAGAATCGGCGTGTGAAATCTCGGCAGATAAACGCTTTTAGAAGCGGCTTGTAAACACTGTCTTGGAACGCATTTTCCTACTGTATTATAGATGGAGGTTAAGAATTTCCTTCGCATTATTTGCTTAGTGTTAATAGTTATAGTGCTAATATCACACATACTTGTTCTCACTCATCCACAAATAGTGGTGATTAAACTGCTAATATCATCAAATAATTAAAATATTGTGTTCTATGATGAATATAGCAACAGCAGGCAGTCGATTTTGTATGGCATACTCGGCTTGCATGATTTGTAAACATTGATGTCTTTGTGCACAAAGCTTACAAGGTTAATTGTGGGTGGGACTTTACATACAGGGCTTTAGCTTCCTGGTCTGTGTAGCACACATACGGTTTACAGATTTTGATGTGCAGAGTAACAGAGTACGAGGAACCTTAGTGCTTTGCTTAGGTTTAGTTTCCTGTAGCACACACACAGTTTACAGATTTTGATGTGCAGAGTAACACAGTATGAGGAACCTTGCGTGCTCTGCTCAGTTTTAGCTTCATGTAGCACACACACAGTTTACAGATTTTCATGTATAGAGAGTAACACAGTATGAGGGACCTTACGTGCTCTGCTCAGTTTTAGCTTCCTGTAGCACACACACAGTTTACAGATTTTGATGTATAGAGAGTAACACAGTATGAGGGACCTTACGTGCTCTGCTCAGTTTTAGCTTCCTGTAGCACACACACGGTTTACAGATTTTGATGTATAAGAGGGTAACACAGTACGAGGGACCTTACGTGCTCTGTGTGCTACAGGAAACTAAACCTAAGCAAAGCACTAAGGTCTCTCGCACTCTGTTACTCTGCACATCAAAATCTGTAAACTGTGTGTGCTACAGGAAGCTAAAACTGAGCAGAGCACGTAAGGTCCCTCATACTGTGTTACTCTCTTATACATCAAAATCTGTAAACTGTGTGTGTGCTACAGGAAGCTAAAACTGAGCACACAGTTTACAGATTTTGATGTGTAAGAGAGTAACACAGTATAAGGGACCTTATGTGCTTTGCTTAGGTTTAGTTTCCTGTAGCACACACACAGTTTACAGATTTTGATGTATAGAGAGTAACACAGTATGAGGGACCTTACGTGCTCTGCTCAGTTTTAGCTTCCTGTAGCACACACAGAGTTTACAGATTTTGACGTATAGAGAGTAACACAGTATGAGGGACCTTACGTGCTCTGCTTAGTTTCAGCTTCCTCGTCTGCGGTGCGTCGCTCTTCGTGCTGTAGTCCTCCTCCTGGTCGCTGGCCGATAGCTGATTGTCGGACAGGTAGCCGGTCTCCTGCGGCGTGTGCTTGGGGCTTCCCCTCGGCCCCATCGACATACGCGACTTCTGACCTCTCACGAACGCCGGCTTCTGCTGAACAAGTCAAACGAGACAATGACGAGGACTGCACAAGGCTTCAACAAGTTTCCAGAGATTCAGAGGAGAGCCGATAAGAACATCATGACGCAAACATCGATCACTGGCAAGTGTCTCATTTACGAACATTCATTCATTGTAAAAATTATTGTACGAATCAATTTTATTGTATAAAATTTATTGCAGCTAATAACGGGTAAAATTATTACGGCAGGCATTTATCTGGTACACTAGATCATCATTAGGTTGGTATAGGTAGTAGGTAACAGGCAACGTTACCAGTAGGTAGGTATTAAATGGGGGTGATGACGTCGGCGTGGCACAGAGAGGCGACGTTACCTCGAAGCTCGTCCCGCATGCAAGATTCTTACTTACATTGTAAGATTATCATTACTTACTTATTGTAATTAAATATTATTTATTGCAGCTAATAATGGGTGAAACTATTACGGCAGGCAATTATCTGGTACTCTAAGACCAGGTTATCATTAGGTTGGTATTTAACGGGATGATGACGTCGCCGTGGCAACATTACCTCGGAGCTCGTCGCGCACGCCAGATTCTTCAGCGAGTCGACGCTCTTCGACGACGGCGGACCCGCGCCACCGCCGCTGCTGCCCCGCTTCTCGAGGATCTTCTCGAAGCGGTGCATGCTCTCCGAGACGGCGCTCTTCTTCGCGTCGGAGTTGTCGAACTCGATCGTGAAGGCGGCGCTGCGGCGCTGTCCGCCGCGCTGCAGCACGGTGATGCCACCCTCGTTCGTCAGATTCACCTCGCACGGCAGCGCCTCGACGGCAGCGGCGGGCGATAGCGCGCGTGCGGTGCCCGGCCCCGGGCCGGTGTCCTTCTGCGGAGGCGTGCTGCCAGTGACTCCGACTGCAAGCGTTCACGATCGATTATACGCGATTAGAGCAGTGGCATTTGAGATGATAATATATGATGCGGGCCCTCTTATCCATGAATATCGTAATTATGATTCCTTACCTTTTTGAGAAGGTGAGTCATGTGGTGAATTCTGATGACCATTTTGCTTGTGTAGCATTGACCCTTGCAGCAGCTCTTGGGAGAAAGGTGGGGATGTCAGACTATGACCATCAGACTGGTCTAGGGGTAGACTGGTAGGCCTTTCTGGTTTCTCTGCAGATTTCAAACAATGAAATTTTAAGTGTGAAATATTGTCGATTTTCATTGCAAAAAAATATGAAAACTAAACAGAACAATAGTAACAGCAAAAGTAACAGGAACAAATATACGACCGAGTACAATATAAGAGGGGGGAGAGGAATACGTGGAGGGTAAATGTAGCAATGAAGAAGAGAAACAACATATGGCAAGGAAGAAAAAAAAGAGACCAAAAGAAAACCCCTTATTATACAAACAAATACGAATGTTTTTGGGAGGTCACAGAAATACGATCACATTCATACGAACATTTACCTGGAGAACCTGAAAAGCTGACGGGATTCACAATAGGTGAAGATGTCCGAACGCAAACGACGTCAGTGACCTTGGTAGGTGAAACCGTTACTCTGGGGCTGCCCGGCCCACTATGTGGGGATCCTAGGGGCGAGGTCTGAGCACCCTTCTCATCCCCTTCTCCCCACCATGCAGGCTGACCATACAAGGGCGTCCCCCGAGGTTTAGAGCTGGTCTCCGGTGGGCGGCGTGGCATGCTGCTGCCCTCTGTGTCAGAACAAAGTAAACGAATTAGCGACAGACTTGAAACACAGCGTCGGGAAAAAATGCCAAAAATGCCTTGCGTGTACAGCGACGCCTTGGTATCACATCACATACAGCATACATGTTTTTAGTGCGAGTCTGCAGCATGCTGGATACAGTGTATATTTGGATAGCCATGCACATCACTTCACCCAGCTAGGGCGTAGCGACTGCATGTAGACTACTCACACGATTACATGCCAGTCACATCAATGGTTAACCTTCTCGTCAAATTTCCTAAAAGAGTTTAGAGCAACAGAGTGTTGCAAGGAAGAGAGACAACTGAAGCAATATAATTATGCTAAACAACTCTTAGACACCGGTGATTTGTTTATTATGCGATAACACGGATAGCTAAAGTATAGAGACAGCTCTCCTGATGTAGATTCAGATATCAGAAGCCTGACTGCTCCTAAGAAACCATTCCTTAAACCTCTTCTACACACGGAATCCTCCAATGAATAACATGGGCTTTAGGCAAAGCCACACGGACACTTCCCCCTGTGCTTGTGTTCTGCAAGCTGACATGGAGTCTAAACACCATGTGGCGCATGTTGCGTTCATGGCACCGGCATACAGACTGGCGTTGTACACATGTGGTGCCTGATAATTGCGCACTCATGCTGAGCTGAGATGCTGGGGGGATACACACACGTGTGTCACCACCAGCAGCAGTGCACGCACACACTCCTCCACCTCATCCACTGGATTCGCATTAAAAATGGCATCCTTACAGTTACAGACCCCGTTGCTTTTCTCATTACCAGAAAAAGCAGTAACTACACTTGGATTACATCATGATGTTTCATTTTCGCCTGTAAAACTAGGACGTGTGACATGCTTATAACCCATGTAGAACTGCTAAGTTGTAGCTACTAACGTATACAGAGCTTTGCATGTAAAGCTTTCCCGGTAGAAAGACAGAACATTAACTGACTGTGTACAGAACGTGAGACTGTGGAGATGGGTGGAAATGGGAAACTTGGATAGTTTGTGACATCCTAGCAGCATATGATGGTTATTCGCACGTTACTGTTGACTGCACTACATCAACATCTCACCTTTGTTGGTTTGGAAACAGCAGTGAATTCCATAACGCTCTGCTCACTTCCGCAATTCTATGCACTAATAAACCTGAACAGTTGCTTTCTCATTATAATTGAGATGTCAAGTGTATAAGTAGGCACACGCACAGCGTCCAACTCGTGGCGACTACTGATTCAAGTCTGACCTACGGTCATCCGTAAACGGAGTTTGCCAAACACATGCCAGTACAAAATTGCACAAGTTTTCCACAAAAGATGGCTGTATATATGGTTTCAGCGCTGGCGTCTTTTAATAGTTTAATTCACAACACGAAGCAAAATACACTCGCCCAACTTGCCATACGACGGCTATGGCTACAAGTACAACAGACAAACTACGGAATGGCCGAGAAGAAGAGGAAATGCGATCTTGAGACAATAACTTCTTCTCTCTCGTTTACTTCAAAACTCTCGTGCGCTAGGAACACGTTCCAGAACTCTACATGTAATTGCACAGGCGCGTGACACGTAAAACCACGCACTACAGGCTCCTTCGAAAACTTCACAGCACTTCATCATCACAGTACATCCAAGTAAACGACAGACTGTGGTCCGAGGAACAACACAGCCTGATCTAGAACCGCAGAACGACAACCGATCAAAGGTTATTTTGGCTTGTCGTCTCAAAACACGAGCATGATAGGCGCAGTTAGACTTCACAGAGAACATGCAGGCTAGCATCTGGATTGGGGATGCTGTAGAGTGCCAGCTCTGGTATGCACGGGCATAAGAATTCCTAGGCAGAGGTGGGGGGTATGGTGGCAATTGAAAACGTATTGAAAGTGTGAACCTACTAAGACATTATAGGCATAAAATGACACACCGGAATGTTGAATACTGCCATTAGGACTACCACAGATTTCAAGAAAATAGCAAAAAAGGGAATTTAATATTACATGTGCTCTGTCCTTTGCAACCCCCTACCTACAATCTAAAGTATTCCAATTGCCAAATGCCAGCAATAGTAAGCGCAGCAGCTAGTAACTGTAGTGGTTGATGGGAAATTCCTTTGATAATTTTTGCAAGAACAACTGTACCATGAAGTAAAAGATAAAACAAATTGGGTGCCAGTTAAAAAAATCTTGGAAAATTAACAGCTATTTAAACCGTCTCAGGTTTAAAAAACACTATACCATCTCGTGAGTTATTTTTAGTGATGGATTAATGGCATATTAACAGCAACATTACCAAAATATCAAAGCAGAATCATAAAGAGAAATTAAATGCGAATTTGGGGGTACCTAAACCTACGGTTAGAACTGTTGATACATTAGGCTGGGTGATAACCAAAATATGAAAACACACGAAAAATAAAGTATTGCTCGCAAGAAACGTGTACTCAAGTTCCCTTTGTAAACACGAAGAAGTAAAAATATTTTCTCTGTATTCTTCAACAAACGTGGCAAACATATGAGCTGCTCACTACATCTGTTTCAAAAACTGGTGATTTTGCAGTTAGCACTGGTATTAGTTGTGAAGGTCATACGGTGTATCAAATTTTTTCAGGGTTTCAAATAGATCAAGATTTGTAAAATGTCCTAAATCAGTTAGAACGGAAAAGCAGGTCAACTGTGGGATAGAAAATTCAATACTCAGCCATTCACACCACACACACTGCAGTCATAAACGAATTAAGACTGAAGGAAGCTTGCTGACCTCTAGGAGACGTTTGTTTAACTACAGCAGTAGCATGCAGTCGGCAAGATAAACAAAGTTGGTGACACCATGCAGTGGCGGATGCAGGGGGCACAGGGGGCGGTCGCCCCCCCCCCTAGAATTTTCAGGGCAAGGGTATTTTAGTCTAACCTCAGGCGCTTCGTGCCCTTGAGCTCGCACGATTTGCCCCCCCCCTCTAGAATTCACTTCTGGATCCACTGCCCCCACTGCCATGCAACTGGGAAGTCATTAACTCACCGCTATCGCTTTTCCCGCCAGGGGACAGCACGGGTGTCAGCGATCCCTGCGTCGTCGCATCCTGCAGCGGAGACGAGGACGATCGAACCATGGAACTAAAGTCCGCGCTGACCTCCTTCGTCGGCACCGTGTCGCTACGTTCGACCTCCTCCTTCCTCTCGACGTTCCTGACCTCCGCAGGCAACGAGAGGAACGCCTCCGATGCTGCACCGGCGCACTCTATCGAGCGCGAGCGTCCGGCCGAGCTGGGCCGCGAGCTCGGCTCCGGACTCGGGGCGTAGCCACTGTCATGGCGGCTGGCGGCGTCGCCGCTCTGGTACGCGGCGTGCTCAGACCAGTCAGCGGCGCGGGGGTCGCCGCGTGGGTCGCCCCGTGGATCGCCGCGTGGGTCGCCCCGTGGGTCGCCCCGTGGGTCGCCCCGTGGGTCGCCGCGCTCGTACAGCGGGCGGTGGCCCCCGCAGCAGCCGTGCGACGAGTCGTGGTGGTGGCGGCACGCGTCCCAGCCGTGCAGCAGGTGCGCAGGCGGCGCGTGGTACCTGCTGTACGGCGGCGGTGGCCCAGGGGGCGCCACCGACTTCACATCATCCTTGGGCGGTTCGGAGCCGTCCATGGCGGTGGGCGGCTGTGACGGTGGTGGGCTGTCCTTGTGCACTGCCGGCCCGCCTCCGTAATAGTAACCTGTAAGCACAGCATTGCTTGGATTAATTCTAGTTATCTAGAGTTAAGAAATCTATTTATATTTATAACATAGCCTACTAAAGCAAATTTGTTCCCTGCAATGGAAGAAATGTACACCAGGTTCCTTAGAACATGATCAATGGACAGTAATTCCCAAATTCTCAATGACACCAGGTAAATGTACACAAATGGATATGTGGTACTCAATTTGGATATGTGGTGGTTAACTATCCTGAATAGTTGGCACTGTAAAAGCGTGTGAGCAACTGCTGCCCCAACTAAGAAACTTGCATGAGTCAGAAGGCACAGTTCCGCCAATGGCCATTACCAAAGCTGTGCCAATCACATTCAGCTACACGCTGCATGCCAGGCCTTCTGTTAACATTGATTAAGCTACTACACTTGGCACAGCTCGTCCATGCAGAAATGTGTCGCAGGATCTCACATGCACTTTGATAACGAATGTTACCAGAGGAAGATCAATATCCTCAAGGAGAAATTTCATACATAATAGCTAGTGATGCATCACATCCACAACATCATTGGTGAACGTGAAGGCAGAGAATGTATAACATCCAGAACATCACAGAAAGTATATTGCGTAGTATTTATTATATTCAGGGACACATACATATCCAACCTGAACCCCATTAAATTGTAAGAATCTTTAAACAATGCATAATACAATGAACCCATGTACAACCCAATATTATGATAATACTAAACAGTGAATTCATGAATTCATAAATTCATTAAAGAGGGCAGCACCTGCTTACATATCAACGAGAACGTTTCCTAAGGGAACAGTGAGCAGCTAGGAGAATTTCACAGGTTGAATGCAACTGCATTCATATACAATTAGTTGTTATTGCTCTAAATCGTTGATTCCAAACATAAAGGATGCATTCACTGGCACTGAGCATCTATTCCTCCATTGCAGTTACAGATGAATGCATCTAGAATACACATTGCTTGCAATGTTCCGAATGCAAAGTGGCAATTAAAACTCGGCGAAAATTCATTACAATTTTGTCTTTTATGTCAATTTATGTTCCGTAAATAAATGATTGCTAGTATTCTGCTCAGTCTTATGAAAAGAATTCATGAATCCCACCTTACTGTATTAAGCGACAAAAAATAAATGGTGTGACCACTAGATAACAACAGAAAGAAAGAACTCACTGTAATGAGACAGCAGCCAACTTCAGTTAGACTTCCTACCAGTTGATATTCTTTGCTCTTTCTTAAACCAGCTAAAGACTGTCATTCCATACAGTAGCACATATTGCCAAGACACTCACCATGAGGGTGGTGACAAGAGCAGGGAGGTCCATACGTTGGTGGCGGTGCATAGTAAGAGTGTGGCTGCTTCAGTACGCGTGGTGGGGACGGACGCACATGCCGATGATAGTGGTGATGGTACTCTTCCTCTATACCGTAGGGATGGATGGCTGGATCGTGGGCGTACCCCTGCCGAAGAAAATCAATAATCAGCCGCTGACATTCTACTCGAGCCTTTAGACTTTTTTTGCTTGATAACAAATAAAGATGTTAAGCAAAAGAAAAAAATCTAATTACTTCTTTGTTTTTGACACAGTTAAAAAACCAAGGACACAGAAAACTTTCTGTTTCTGTTTCAAAACGTGACTGTAATATGCACTGCAAGTTTACAGTGTGGGTGATAATGATAGTATCACTTCATAGTTTAATAAAAGCACTCGATGTAAACGAACACAAAAATTTTATACAAAAATACAAAGTGCTGTTAATCATTATTTTGTACAGACAAGGAGAGAGGAGAGAAAGATTAGTAATGACTGTATACAGTTAGTCCTTGATGTGTTTCCTAGCCCGTTTACTGGAACAATGATTAAATTCTCGAACAATTGATATATATACATTTATGATACTACTTTTCGTGCGAAAACCATGAAATACACTTTGAAAAGATTTTACTTCATTGACTCCAAGCATGTTTGAGTTGCACGAACGTGTATGTATGTTCGTATGTGTGTGCATGCACGTGTATGTATGTTCGTGTGTATGTGTGTGCATACACGTGTATGTATGTTCTGCATAGCACAATTATATTATACATTGCAAGAACCCCCTCCACATATGACATATAGCTTGCCTTAATTACTTATACCTTCATGTGCCCTCAAGAAAACATTTAGTACCTTTCCATGAATAAGTATGAAATGTTATTTAATTTTTCAACCTGACTAAATTGTTTTGTGGATTTTGACATCCAAAGTAGATACAGCCTGTACTATCATCAGCATTTTGGTAAATTCTTGTTTAAAAAAAAAAAATCAGAGTTATGTAATAAATAGGTCACAGCTTTACACCAAGTTTCTTGCAAATTTAATATGCCCATTGACCGTTATGTTCTAAGCTACATTATTTTTTCCACTATGATCATATGCCATGTACATAAAGTGCACATTTCATTGGCAAGTAGTGGATTATGTCAAGAACTGCAATGCTACTTCATAGATAGTCTTCATATAATAAAATAAAAATAAAAAATGCATATCCACACTCCACAGTAAACACCATGTATGCATTCAACACATTAAGTCATCATCGTTTAGGCATGGTAGACTAGATCAGGAACGTTGTATCACGTTGGTATTAGGTATGGCTAGGGCCGCTCTATAAGATGACAATCAGTATCACCTGGTATTCGGGGTAGCTCCAGCATGATGGGTTATCTGTAGGCCCCAGTTCCTCTACCCTCTCCTCTCTCGGACTTGGCAAGCCTAGGACACAAAGGTGCACGTCAGAAAGATTCAACATAACCTGACACCTAATTTCATTTTTAGTAAAACACAGTTATCAAGTTCGTAGTGAAATGATTTCTAAAGACAAAAAAAGGTTTTCCTTATGCTGCGTTTACACTATCGATTTTTGTCAGCAAATCGTTCCGATTTCAAGTACATTCCAACACAATCGGCTGAAATTCGATTGTGTTGGAGTTGGAGTCGGAGTCGAAGTCAAGTCGCCGAGTTGGAGAAATAGAACGTGCTCGGCCGACTCCGACTCCAACACAATCGAATTTCAGCCGATTGTGTTGGAATGCACTTGAAATGCATTGCATGCAGTGTAAACGCAGCATTACTCTAAAATCTGAACAATTATTCTCACATTCTGTCTGATACTGTTGTGGTGATTGTGTTGTTAAGCTAAATGTATGCCATAGTAAAGGAAGAAACATGTGCTATCGCACAACATAAGCAGACAACATATTTCTACACTTTTCAGTGTATTAGAGAGTCAATACAAAGACAATCTCTATACCGACCTTTCATACAGTACTGAACACGCAGACTGTGACACTAACCGTTGGCTTGTGTTTTGTAGTCCTTGACAGGGGAAGGGAACTGCTCACCACGTGACATCGTCACCGGGCGCCTGTTGTCCATGCCGAGAGTTGACGTCGGACTCGTTGCTGGCATTGTCGTTCCGGGCGAGAGTGGCGCACTGTGCTGGCACGCCGATGCCGAAGAATCAACAAACTGGACGCGAAAGGTTGTCGAATGTTCGGGGGAAGGTCAAGGAAAACGACGGCGCGTTAGATTGTTAATAATACGCCTAGAACACGAGAAGCATCTCCCAGTTCTCCATACTTGCCGAATGACTGTACACATGTAAACATGCACAAAACATTAGTTCATGTCTCTAATTGTCTATATGGAGCTCCAGCAGCTAGGCTACTATATTGCAAATTTGCCATAAAAATTTTTAAATGTGGAGTTTATAGCAGAACTCTGGGAAAATTCGTCTAGAAATATGTTGGACAAAATCTCTAGTAATGGGTATGATTATTTGCGTGTGAAATTATAGCTCGATTTGTCGCAGGAAGTGTAATTTGTACATTGTATTTAAGGAATTTGTACAAGGAACAAACCAGTTTTCAGTCTGCAAAATTCCTTCCTACTCAGACCGATCAATTCTCTGGCAGAATGTAGACAGTATTTCTGTGGCACGCACGGCTACATACCGACTATGAGCACACAGGCAGTACACACGCGGGTACACATGAGGCATATCTTCCATGATACGTGACCGGAGCCTAAATTCTAGCCTTTTATACCAGAGCAACAAAACGATCCATTGTCATAATAATCGGTGACCATCATTTGCACCCTGCCTAGCAACTTACCAGGCAAATCACTCTCATTAGCTTACAACGATCCGTAAGGTGACACAATGGTTCGAACATATACATAATTCCTGTATAATTACAATACCTGCTCTAAACTATATCTCTCTATCTACTTATAGTGACAGGATAAATTCATCGGCTGTAACCTACCTGTCGAGTTAGACACAGATTACCTGTACTGACTAATCCTATACTGCGACAGACAGGAAAGCAAATCAAAGCTCTATTGCAACCAATACTACCATTACAGTAAATGCAAGTATGGCATGGTAAAACAACCCAAATAAGCAATCATAACCCGACATTGTAAGCCCGACAAGTACAGTCTAGATAATATTTTCATAGACAAGCGTGAAAACACTTGAAATTGCTCAAACAACCAACTTTTTCAACCTAACCAACAAGAGAACACCCGAGCCTCAGGTAAAACGGCAATATTCTCTATGATGTCCAATATTCTAATGATCGAGTCCAGTTCAGTTCAAGTCAAGGAAAGCCCATGAACTCTATACGGACCTCAATGGCATAGCAAGAAAAGAACGCACACGGGTGATACTCCATTAGGAGTGTTCCCAACTTTAATGTCATTAATGGTCATAATAAAAAAAATATATATGGTCATGGTCATATATTAGTTTGTGGTTTAATGTTATTTAGGTTAGGGTTAGGGTTAGGGTTAGGATTATCAATTATCAATCATTAATCATTAATCATTAATCATTAATCATTAATCATTAATGATATCAAAGTTTGGAACACTCCTAATGGAGCGTTAGCCAAATGCACAGTAAATAAATGGCAACAACATTAGGTTAAGTTACAGACACCCCCATTAAATAAAGAAATATAAGAGCCACAGTGTAACCAAATTACCACCGACTTGCTTTGAATACAGCAACAACCTCACCAAATCTAACATCCTGAATAAGCACATCTCACCCAAACTAACTAGAAAAGATACTACAAAAATGGCAATTAACGGCCAGCAATCCTAGGGTCTATAACTATATATAGGCCATCCAGCCCTAAAATGTACTCAATCCAGATTACATATCAGTCCATCAGCTAACAGAATATAGATGGATTACACCCGTTTTTTAAGAAAGATGAAAGTGTAAAATCGCGTAGGGACGTGTCCCTGACATCCATTGACTGCAAGACTTTAGAGCACATCATTCACACCAAAATCATGAACCACCTGGATGGATTACCCGTACTGTCGGATTACCAGCGTAGAATCTGTGAGCAGTGACCCTGTGAGACAGTCATGCTGGTAAACATACAAGCAATCCTGCAAGTAAGTAGCAGGTTATACACGACACAAGACAGACTGACGAGATATCGTTCGATCTTTCAAAGACTTTCAAACGATAACCGACACATAAGTAGTTGTTAGACTGAGCCATTGTAGTATCTAAAGGAAGACTCATACATGACTCGTCCCAGATTCATGCTGTTGTTAAACCAAATACCTTCGAGTGTAGGTCCACAACTATGCTGTCTGCATTTTTGCTGACGCCTGCCTTCTACACTGACGTACAAATTCAGTAGAACTCCCAGTAAAACTGGAATAAGATCAGCAACGCACACAGCTGTCGGAAGATACTGTCCCATCACGTTTAAAGCCATCACTATCACCGACAGTTGGAATGAGAGAGTTGGCAGCCAGTGTTGTAGTTGAGTCCGCACCCCCTGAGTCCGAGTCCGCACTCCCCGAGTCCGAGTCCGAGTCCGAGTCCGCCACCCGAGTCCGAGTCCAAGTCCGAGTCCACACAACCCGAGTCCGAGTCCGAGTCCGAGACCAGTTTTGATTAAAAAAAGGGGAAAAATAGGAAAAAGAGAAAAAATCAGAAAAAAAGAAAAAAGAGAAAAAATCGCATCAGTGCATCGTAGACATTCGAAAGTGTATAGTCAGCCGAAAACACAGAGACACGAGTCATACGAAACGTGTCAAAGTAACGGATCCATTGTGTGTTTTACGGAGAATGCCACGGCTTGTTGAACCAAATTGAGAGAGTGATAGTACCTCGAAGTGTAAGAAGAAGAGAAAGAAGTGGTAGAAAAAGCGGCAAAGGGACGAAGTGACAGCAGATTCAAACCAAAGAGACAAGAATCTTAATCGAGCCATTGAAAACGTTACAAGATTAGACCATGTATCTAGAAAACCTAGGAGTTTTAGTTTTAAATTCTTGTAAACTGCGTGTTACAATATGTACGGTTGTGTACAATGTATGTATGGGCTCGAACCCGGAGTCCTCGAGTCCGAGTCCGAGTCATTGCACTCCGAGGCCAAGACCGAGACCGAGACCAAGGAAAACGGTCTCGAGGCCTACAACACTGTTGGCAGCGGAAGGCTCGCAACAGCAAACGCATTGGTATCTTCTTAGACAGCAGGATGACACAGAACAGCCATGTGGCCAAGATCATGATGAAGGCCAATATCATCAGAGAATTACTACTGAGCTTCAGTAACTGTACACCTGTTGAAAAGATGTGTTCCAACATCCTGCACTTTTCCCTGTTCTGTCTATGTTCACGTATTTATTCCTTGTGTGTGGATATATCATACCATGCACAGAGACAAAAACTATATATAGACAACTAAGCAAGGTCAACAAGGTCAAGACCATATGCCATGTAGGAGGCAGAACACTGCCTCAATTCAGCCAATTCTAAGATTAGCTCGTAGATCCTAAGATTGATGGCAGTCAGTGAATGGAAGCAGAGACATAACTGTGGGAATGACAATGCAATGGCATGCAAAAACTGGGTAGAAACTCTAGTTAAGTGACTCAATGGGTTCTTCAAACGTTGAATATTCACTGGAGATGCTTGTCAACTCACTCCAAATGAAATAGTGATCCAGGGATTAAAAAGAACTGTTATAGAAGATTGTCCATAACCAAGATGACATCAATATCGATTATCATATTGCCGATTATCCAAGCCAGTGACCAGCAGTTCGTTTAAACTATGAAATTACTTAAGATTACAAGCTTAGTTAACCGAATTATTTAATACAATTAGATTATGATTTCCCTTAGTCTTTCTTCCGGTAAATCATCACAAGCAGTGTAGTGCTCCAATAAAAAGGATATCATATCCAAATCGAACAAGGTCATTGTGGTCCATCTTCACGTACGTCTGTAGTGGGATTCTTGTCTCATTCACAAACGTCTGCAAGTAGAACAGGATACGTACTGTGTGTTTCGCGATGACGGATAAATATCTAGATTTGTATAGACACTAATATGTTTATACCAGGAGTAGATTAACACAAAAGTTAATTTCTGCCGGCTTATGTGTTATAAATTTATCAAGCTTTATAGTTTTATGACATTCAAGACAATTTCCAGTTTACTTCACTGAATCAATTTCCACTCTTTCTTTGAAAAAAAAAACACTTAGCCAAAAGCACGTTTTTCTATACTGACACTGTAACACAGGATATGATACTTTGTTGCATCTATTTGGATTATCCTGAGCTAGAAATTGTAGATTATCATAATCCGCAAAACCCTATCAGATGACCTCAATAAGATAGCACACAGAAATAACAACCTACATACATTTAGTCATTAGGAAGAATAATAAATAACATGCTTATGTGCGGAGAGCCACGCTTCCTGCGCGCTCGCCAAAAATAAAAAATTCCATCGTTTCAGATTTCCCAGAAAAAACAGTAGCGAGTGGATAAGTAAACTTTCAGCATGTATCCGATGCAGTGTTTATACTCTTGAGAATTCAGCATAGCTGGGGACGGGAGATTCGGCAGCTGTGAGGTGAAGTAACAGCCGGTCAACTGCCACGGCTTGTGTCGTTATGAGACCTACTCTAATTCCACACAGTGTAAATGTATGACCACAGCTTCCATCTCCTCTTCCCCAATATTATCTCGTGCCACGTTGAAATGAAAACAACTCGTTTTTATCGTCCAACGCCGGTAAAAGGAAAGCATAGCGTGTGCACGGATACTCTTCCAATCACACCACGAATGTTATGCCACTGTACTTTTGTAACAAGTCAGTAATTAGCCTCTGGCGCCGCATATATGCAAAGAGACGTCTGTTAGAAGAATAAACCAGGTGCTGTTTTTGCTAATGACGGAAGCATTTCGTTTTTTCACTTAACAGTGAAGCCATTAGGCATTAGACATGTAGTGGTTGCTGTAGCAAAACTTCCATGTAATTCTAGCACAAACATTTATTTACATACGTTCATACACTTTCCTTTACATCAGCATCCATACAAGAGGATGAACTTGTACGCTGAAATTTATTTTGCGGGTGTTTCGGCAGCATGATGTATCCGCATCACAAGGAAGGATAACATTATAGTTACGTGATCTTGCAATATGTACGATCATTAACTGCTACTTCTCTCTGGACCACTGTTGTTGTTCATGAATTGTTCATTGTTCAATTGTTCATGGTTTGTTCATGACTGTTCATGATTTCTTTGTTCATTGTTGTTGAAACTACCTAGTTTTCTCACTCAGGGTTCCAGTCAATCAGATAAATCTACAGACTGCAATAGCATGCTGCAAGTGTGCCACCTGAGGAACGAATCCCGCCGGCACACTCCACACACCTTTCACCGAATGTCTACAATACGTGCGGTTTGGTCTATGACCTAACTTGCTCCAACTTACGACAAGATAATTTTGCACTTTCTGCAGTTACTCCAAGAGAGGAACGTGTTAGATCGCGAGGCTGAGCTGCTATATTGCTGAGCACGTGTTACTATGCCACCAAACACCATCTGCCGAAAAGATTCTGATAGTTCTGTTAAAAGAATTTCCGCCCGAGAAGCCGTTTGAGTTACGCACAGTGCACAGATATCAGCTGATATCTTTCCGATGATCTAACAGTGTAAAAACTCGTTCGCAGACAAGCGCAACTTGCCAACTATAAAAACGCGTGTCAGAATTCTTTTGAAGCCAGATCGACTTGCTCTAGTCCTTGCAATTTCTGGCAACTCCTCTCCCCCGCTGACTTTGTGACAAAAACGAGTGGTGGCTTCCCAACAGTTTTGCTCACAGTTTAACGCTATAGAGTATCCTCAGGATCACACACGCGTAGCGTCACGTTGCAACACATATCCATTCAATACATCAGACACAAAACATTTTTGCGTTAGCAATGACAATTCGCACTCAGTCCGCGGCACGCGTATATATATATATATATATATTCGCACTCAGTCCGCGGCACGCGTATATATATATATTTGCAGCTAGCGAACGTGATTTATACGTCTTTGTACACTATATGACTGCCTTAGAATGCAATAGAGTTCCGCAGAATAAGAACGGAACGTTGTTCCTGCCCTAATAACTGCCTTATTACTCAGCTGGCTATACATCTTATTGATTTCATTCCGCTATTTCTGTGTGGCATCAATTTATTTGCACAAACCGCACCAAAATGACGACTCATAAAACCATGTAAAAACCTTCTTGCATGGTAAAACGTTGGCCTTCACAAGGCTTTCTTATGAGCTGTCTCCACTCTATTGCTACATCTAAACACGTATATCACCATGAAGTCTGGCTTTCACCATTCATTCACATCACTAATCTCGCAGGCAAGTGTAAATAATCAAATTCCTAGCGAAATGAATCACCTCAGATTTTCCACTAGACATGTGAACGAAAGGATCAGGCTTCAATAAACCAGCCAACCTTTTAGCATTTCGCTTGAGTGGCAGTTAAACAGCAGAACCACCTCATATATATATCATACAGCTGTCTATAAAAGATGCTATTAGAATTTTACTTTAGTCAGATATACAGTGAAATTACCTCTACAGAACGTATACCTGTCTATAAATTACACTGTTGAGGTTTCACGTGAGTAACATCATATATACAGGTTTGGCTGTATTTCTAAAAGCTTATACTATGGCCATTGGCCCTCACCCTCGCCCCACTATCGTAAGGTCTGCGCACTTCTGATAACGTGTGAACAACCCCATTAATAAACAATATGAAAATAATAATTTAAACAGACAAAGAAAATAACGAGCCAAGACCTGTTGATGTAACTGTGGTTACAAAATGCTCAACTTCGTTCGATAATTCTGGCATATTGAAAACATTTCGTGACTTATAAATACTATGCAACTACGCTCAAAGCAAGTAAATATAATTATAATTTTAAATCGAATTAAAGCTAAGCTAATCTAAATTCAATCTACATTTCGTTGTGAGGCTAAACCGGATTAATGGCATACCCCATTTGTACTGCTGAGATCCTTCACTCGTAACTTGTTGTCGTAATGGTCGAACGTGATCACAGCATGTCGCTTGTCCACGCTCCTTGACTGCATGCAACAGTCAACACATCATTTACTACAGCCAGTCAATACTCAGAGATTCCGCAACTGTACGCACACATGAAAGCATGTATAGGCGCGCATTCAGGCACAGACAAGCATGCAACCGCACACGCACGCACGCACGCCTGCATGCACGCACGCACGCACGCACGCACGCACGCACGCACGCAATTCCATCATGGAAAACTTTTGAAGCACATTGGTGGAATAATGGCCATTACTAACCAGAGTTATGTGCCATTGAATGCATCGGGGCTGTTATGAACCTGCTAGCATTACCTAGACTGATTCCAATTAAATTCACTTACTTTGCCTAAATACACTAAATGTACACAAACTGTTAGTTATATGTGTATATAACTACTCCTCTCTCTGGCATCTGTTCATCTACATGAGATGGTCGATATGCAGCAACATGTCATATCTGGTGAGGCCACTCAGTTGTTCATGATGCACTTCCGTTGCTGGCTGTACAGGCCCATTCTACTACTACGATAGATGTATAACTGTATATCATCCACTATCTGAAGCACCATAATGCGTGGCTACATCTAGCTGGGGGCGCTTTCAGGGCTCCCCCCATATCTCCCTTATTGGTGGTGTTTACCCCTAAACCTGGTTGGCCTATACCTGAATCTGCCAATGCTCCTACCTGCAGTATGATGTCACAATCTTCACGGCCGAGGAATACCATGGACTCGGGTAGCTTGTGTATCGTGCCATTAAGGTCATTAAGGCACCAGTAGGGCAGATTACTAGAAGACATCCTCCTCTCATTCCTCTGCAAGCAAAATACATAACGTCCATTAATTAGCGACATCATTAACGTAATGACAAATGATCCCAAAATTGAAGGATCTGTGCATGATTACGTGTAACTATGGGAAGAAGAAACATCATTAAAGCATGACAGCTGGCCAACACGGGGAAAAATAAACCATTTGGCAGCAATACTTCTATCAAGATCCTATCACGTAAATTGATGGACCTTGCATGATGAAAATACCGCAGGTCCGTTTACTATCCCGACTCGGGGCTACTATCGTGGCAAGTGCTGCTATTGAACTGTTTACATGAATACATGCATGGTCAGCTGGCACTGAAAACAAACATATACTCAAAGTAAGCAGCATGATTGATATTCAGCAAGTTGGGTCCCCGCTTCTTTTGATAGAAGTAGTAATCTTTCATTGCAACTTGGCAAATGTCAGGCTAAGTTCATGGGATTACAACCACATTTCTTTACGGCAGTACGTTCGCTACACTATAATCATCAGTGTCATAATATAGTCTATATAGTGACAATCCTGCTGTAATCACCACTCACTGGTCCACCTTCCAAGACTACATTATCCTGCCGTCTGTTTGGAATATGCACCAAACTAAACTAAATTACTACATAGGTGGATTTGCTTGGTCATGACAGAGCACTCACTATATAAAGACAGCTATATGGTGGTGGCAGTAATGTGGCAATGTTCCACTTATTTTATTATGGAGTTTTGCGAGCAAACTCCGGTGTCAGTGACACGAGTAAAACCAGCATTTTATCAGGCACAGCATCTTCTCAGTTTCACCCTGACTGATCAAATTGCTCGACACTTTATAGACAAACACTAATTCAAAATTCAAAAATGCACTCTTAACTATAACCATCTGTCTTAGTGATAGTGCTTTTGATCAATGCTTATGCTATCTCGGAGACACTAGAATGATGAGATAAATATACAGTATTTTTCATTCAATTGAGTACATGATAATCGTAGGGTTATTTGCTTATAAACTTTATGGACTAATACAACAGTAGCAAGGAAGTAGAGTCAGTGTAAGCGGATTAATTGCAGTGTAAACACGTACGGTGGTTGGAACTAGCAGCAGCACACGCATGCGTTGCTGCATTCAACTGCGTCATTCGCAGTTCAACAAACTATAATTCGAATGCTTACACAATAGAAACGCGCACTCCCTCGCACGAGCTCTCCCGACCAGCACCTGCTAATTCATGCGTACACGGGCAATTAATTCAAAACGTAAGACATGTCACTACCCTCTTAGATTTCAAAAAAGCAGATCAGCAAGCGAGCCGGCACAGCAAATATTGATTCTACAGTTAAATCTTTTACGCTCGTTTTTGTGATCTCTGTAAACAGGGCGCTCATACGACCCATACCCATGTAATTGTTACATCAACTTCATGTTTTCTTGTGAATACAAACGATTCTTCACAACCAATTTTTAACTTAATATTACTTGATTTACGCAACCGGGACGACATATACAACCGATTCTCGTACAGAGTGCATGGGCTCCCAGCGAATAACATGCCTGCATGCTGATATGCTGTAGTACCACCACGAATCTTAGATGCGCGTGAATAGGTTCATTTTATTACTGCCAAATTTCTATAGAAACTACTTGAACACGCGCGTACACACACACACGCACGCACGCACGCACGCACGCACGCACGCACGCACGCACGCACACACACACACACACACACACACGCGCGCGCGCACACGCACGCACACACGCACGCATGTCCACACGTAATTTAGCTGCATCGCTTATGAGCCGAGATATTACATATTACATAGAAAACTCACATCGAAACTAAAATGCTGCCCGTGAGCTCACGCCCACGAAACAAGTCACCTCAACAGCCAGTCACGTGAGAAAGCAAGACACGCAATCAACGGTAAACCACACAACGCTGTCAGTTTCGTGTATTACTCCTAAATACAACAACTTGCATGATCAATGCGATCCTGAATCATCAGATGAACTTGATCTTGATACTCATCGCATGATGTCAGCTGTTGTCTTTGGTGCGCTGCCTCCCCGACAACAGTCGCAAACCTCCCGCGACTTTAATATTCGGACAAATGTCAAGTATGTTCTTGCCCGACGAGGAGCAATGTGAATCCATACACTGATTGTCATGTTTGAAGTTCGAACATACATCTCCGTTTCTTCGCCCCATTAATTAAGCATGGACACCTTACACGACTCTTCTTCAGATAGCGTGGACAACCGAGGCTGGCAGTGATGCCACTAGCAAGCTCCAGGTCGTAGGAAATAACAGCATCAATATCTATGGAAGCTCGGGTTATTTATGACATATTAGGGTAGCTAGCCTATGTTGCAGGGGCACGCACGACATTTATATCGCCCGTAAACGTAAATTGTAGTTTATAATGATACAGTCAGGGTTACGGACAGGTACCTCTGTAAAGGGCATTGCAACATAACCGCTCATCAAATTCAATCAAAGTCATATCTATCTTACACGACGCATATGTACGCGTCTGCATGTATAATAACAACAAACGCTGCATTCATAGCAATCTATTATTTTAGGGGTGACGTTTAGTTTTCCCTTACCGACTCAGGGGTAGATGATAATATGTGTTGCCAGCGAATGGATGATATAGTGTCCCCGCACCTGCATTTATTTCTATCGACGTTTAAACAGGCGTGACAAGTATAAACGTCGTCAAAGTAAACAAGTTTAGCAGTATCATTAAGCTACTTATGTACGTAGTGTCTGTGTGCGCGCACGCGTGCGTGCGTACGTGCGTGCGTGCGTGCGTGTGGTGGGGGCTACCATGACGCGACTAGCCGTCTTTACACCGTGCAAAATATAAAACTTGAGCGAGAATACTAGACGTCACAACATGATAGTATCAAGCATCATAATCATCATAATTCATGATCTATCACGGTGGCCACGATATATCAACGACCGCTACTTATTACGCCGGGAGGGACAGGTAGAAATGTAGTGTGATTAGTGAACACCTACACAACAGTACTAGTACAACTTTGGAGATTTTCCATATCAGAATTCATAACGAGTAAATTTCTATAAGTAATCTATCGATATATAGGAATACCATAAGGATACGGGTAGTGATTTTAGTCTTGTTTTGAAGGTTCGAAATAAGGGAATAGAATTCCGAGTGAGCCAATTTAAATACTTGTGAAGTTAGTGTTGTGAAGCGTATAAAGCAGCAATGCAAATAGATATTACTAGCTTTTCAATGGTAATGTATGTACTGGAAACGTGCTTTATTAAGCAGTCCATGGTAGAGTGGCTGTAGTCACTGTTCAAACTTCACCCTCTCTGTCTATCATTTATGATGTCGGATTCAATGATTCTCAGACGATACTCGGATTCAATGAATCTCGCACGCTTCCCGGACTGATTATAATTCAAAACGGATGCGTTAAAATTTCCACTTACAGCTTACTTTCAGCATTACAGGTAATAAGTACCGATGGTTGTTGTATATAGTGACGACCCTATCTCACATGCGTCTGCTGCGTCTGTGTTGTGATAGTGTGTGTGTGTGTGTAATCGATCATCATGCTAGCGCTGCAACGTACGGAAGCAGGCTCCCATACAGGAGGCTCCCCGCGCACTCAGCTGCTGCTGCTGCTGATGCTGCTACTGATGCTGACGAAGCTGGCAGCTGTCACGCACCGCTAACATGCAGGCACATACTGTCACTCTGTCTCCCCCTCACTCTGTCCCTGACTCTCACACACACACACCACGCACGCACGCACGCACGCACGCACCGCACGCACGCACGCACGCACGCACGCACACACGCACACACACACACACACACACCACACACACAAAACACTCTCTCTCTCTCTCCTCTCTCTCTCTCTCTCTCTCTCTCTCTCTATATATATATATATATATATATATATAAATATATATATATATCTCTTCCCTTCTGCATATCCCTTTTCTATCTTTCTCCCTCTCTCTCGTTCGCGCGCTCATCACGCTCGCTGTATCACTTTCTTTCTCTACCCACTCCAGGGTGCGAAATGAACGGGAGTCCGAAGTCAAATACTCCCTGATTTACTGTCGGACTCCCTGATTTACTTTCGGACTCCCTGATTTGACATATGCAGGAGTCCGTGTGATTCCCTGACAATTCTGCTATACTAACTAGTTCGTTCCAGAGCACAGCCTCGCGGAATTACGTTATTTTTTCAGAAAATATCCAAAGAAAATGTGGCAGACGTGCATCGCATAAATCTTCAAAATAAGCACAATGCGTTATTGTTGTTATGCTTTAGTTTTTAACTTCAGACTGCGGACTCCCTCATTTTGCTGCGGACTCCCTCTTTTTGAGGGCAGGGAGTCCGTTGGACTCCCTTGTTCAAAAGTTAATTTCGACCCCTACACTCTCTCTCTCTCTCTCTCTCTCTCGAACCCGCCCACAGTGATCTCTGCTGATTTGTAGCCACGCAGAGATATCGGCGGACTTCAAAGTGGAGACTGGTAGCAAGCGCGTAGGTTCGCAGACAGCGCGACTTCACACGGATGGATATAAGCGTATAGTATGCAGGTCAACACACTTTCATTGTTCGCGGTTGGATGCGCGTGGACAGATATATTGCAGTTCTACGGGTACAGGATGTGAATGAGAGCAAACACTAGAGCGGTAACTACTCATTCGGACAGTTGTATGCGTGCAGGCTGGTGTTCGCTTCTAAATTCAGAAGGACGTGTACGGTGTACATATGATATCTCTTCTAAAACTCGTGTTCATCTTACTCCATCTTCATTCCCTACACAATACTTCTACTTTCTATCGTACATGATATCGGTGTGGATGTTATGTTAGATGCGGACGACTGAAATACTCGATGTCATCGCTGGCCTCGTGCCCACATGCTGAGCCTCTCATCCCAGCCATTCCAAAACGAATGATAAACCCACGGATCAAAAGATTATGAATCCAATTAAAAGTGTAGAAAGAAGCTTTCAGCAAGCTCTCAAAGGAATGCATGAAATAGACACTGAATGAACAGGGAAATTAATTACATCAGCAAATTTTACGCAATTAATTAGAACCACGTGTGACCAATGCAACTATCTCACACAGTTCGCTGTGTATTCGCGTGTAAAAAAGTTGCCATATAAAATAAATGGGAAAAAATAATGACTTATTATTCGCAGTTCGCACACACGAACATGTCACGCATTACACGAATTCCTTCCGTACCACGTTTGATCATATGCTAAATATCGTCTCAACTTTCATTCGTACACGCGTTATATTACCTGAAATACATCACAGCGTGCAGTATCACGTTGTCGCAACCCTTTAGATCAGTAGAAGACCGAGAGCTCTTCACTTTAACTACGGTCACTCACATGGCACACTCCCGCCCCAACAGCCGCTGTTACTTTCTCTGAGCTATGTACCTTCCTCAGACTAGCTAACACCCATTTCGTGGCATGACAGTCCAATCACACCTACCCTGCTTGTTCTCTCCCTCCTCAAAACTGCAAATCTCGAGCGCCGCCACGACGAGACAATTGCATAACTCTAGTTTCTCTGTTTTTCTCAATTTCTACCTGTCACGTCGTCCGCCTGCTTATAAAAGTATTTGAAAAATACCCGCTGCTTCTGCTATTCTCTCTGGTGTTTTCTCAACATTCTCCGATGTGTTCTGGCACTTGCCCCGCCACTTGCGGTGTGCTGCTTGTTCGCTGCCAGGCAACGACCGCGTTCCAGCGTGTTTCGTTGTCCTTACCAGCTCAGAAGGACCTTTCTCAGCCAGCCGGCCCGTGTGTCGGTTTTTCGCTGCTCTTTTACACTTCTGGATAACCTGATACAACCTTTGGAAACGTTGCCGTTTTCTTTTCATTTACCGAATCCAGTGACCCTGCTCGCACTTGTTCTTGTCTCCGTTTGTATCCATCGCTTGGCCCTTTCTGCCGCAATTGCGCTACTGGCTTTGTTTCTTCTCCTCCACTGGCCTGCCCCGCTTGCTGTTTTCTTCTCTCACTTGCCCCCAGCTTTACTTTCCAGCATCTCTCTGCCCATTAACGTGCATACTTGTTGCCTCTGGTCCTCCAACTCAACTTGCCCATGCAACAGCCCAGTTTTACACCGGGACAAACAATTCCTGCTCAACACCGCTTGCCTTGGCTTTTTCTCTCCCAACTGCCCGCCGCCCGCTGCTTGTTGTGTCTTCTCTCCACTGCCTGCCGCTGCTGTCTCTTCTCTCAACTCCGTGCCTCCAGCCAAACAGTGACGTCACGACAAACCAAGTGTCCTCGGAGCTTGGTTCTTATACTCGTCTCACTGCCCGCCAAACAATTTTAAGCGGTGGCCCCGCTGCTTGTTTTCTTGCTCTCCCTGCTCGCGCGCACCCAGATTTACAGATTTCGGCAACCGTCAGCTGCTTTGTGTTTCTTCTCTCCTGCACTGCTCAGTGGCCGCTGTCTGCTTTGTTTTCTAAAACTCGTCACTGCCACAAACGCCGCAGCCTCAAATGGGGAGGCACACTGAAGAGTGCTATTGTTGTTCTCCATCTACTCACAGGTATGCCTGCCGCTTGATCCGCTGACTTGCTATGATTTGCCTTCTCAATCCAGTGCCCCAAGTATTTGCTATCTAGACCCTGCTTGAGTTCTTCTGCGACAGCGAGAGATTACCGCGCGTTTGGATCCGCATTGTGAAGCTTTAAACTAGAAATAAAGGGGACTCGAATCAAGATAATCGCAACGCTGAGGCAGCGCTGGTATGGAGCTAGGTAGCATGCGTGCGCGCGTGCGCGTGCGTGCGCCGCTATGCGCATGCTGGTATTTGAAGTTCTATCTCTCAAGTGCCTGCCCCCGCCCGCTGCGTGTGTGTCGTTATATGTTATAGCACTCTTCTCTCAAACTGCCCGCCCGCTTGGAAGCCCGCGTTGTTGTGTCTTGTTTCGTAACTCGACCTAGCGAGCCAGCAGCCCGCCCGCTGCTTGTTCCTCTCTACTGCCCGCCCGCTGCTTGTTTCTTCTCTCACTTGCTGTCGCCCGCCGCGCTATGCTTGTTTCTTCTCTCACTGCCCGCCCGCCCGCTGCTTGTTTCTTCTCTCACTGCCCGCCCGCTGCTTGTTTCTTCTCTCACTGCCCGCCCGCTGCTTGTTTCTTCTCTCACTGCCCGCCCGCTGCTTGTTTCTTCTCTCACTGCCCGCCCGCCCGCTGCTTGTTTCTTCTCTCACGCCGCCCGCTGCTTGTTTCTTCTCTCAACGCTGCCCCCCTGCCCTTGTTCTTTCTCGTCGACTGACCCGCCCCACCGCCGTCTGCTCGGCGTTTAGGATCATCTCTACCTCGTATAAAACGGGATTTACGAGTCACATCTGAGCTCACCGCAGAATGTTGGTCACGTCTCCTTCCGGCGGCACAACGCGGAACGTACTCCCGCCCACACCGTGGGCCTGCGTCCTGTGTCATATACCCAGTCTCATAACACGATTTGGCACTGCGCGAGAGCCCCGCCACCCGACAACACTCGCTTTGGTGAGGATTCTCAACAATCTAAGCTTTAAATCTGACACACTGCGATGCCCGTCAGACTTCCGTCGAAGTCTTCTTCCTTTGTCCGGTTGACACCCTGCAGCCTTTCGACCTTACTGCGGCTCAGTCTGTGATTTCACTGAGTCGGTGCGTCCTCAAACTTTCCTAGCGCAAATCCTACCCCGCCGGTTGAGTTTCCTATGTTACTCGTTTTCTAAATCACTGCCCGCCGGCCAACAGCTGCGCGACCTCGTTATGTATTTACTCTGCAATCATACCCATGCCCGCGTAGTTTTCGACCGCAAACTCTGCTCCTGATTTCCTTCTAAATCACAGCCCCCGGAGCTTTTAGCCGGCAAATCCGGGCGATCGCATCGATTCTGTTTCAAACTTTCTCTCGAGCGACTGCGCCACTGTCGTATAAGACCAGGGCCCAGTCGTTGGCCTTGTTGCATGTTTCTTCTAATCATGGCGTGCTCTTCACTCGCTTTCCAGTAAGACCGAACACACATAGTTAACACACGCTAATTTGGCGTGTCTAATTATTTTACTTACCATCACCTGCCCGCCCGGCTGGCTCAATGTATATCTTGTCGACACCGGCTGCCGAACGAGAAAGAGTTTCCCGCAAACAGCAAAAGCTTGCCTGATGCGTTATCTTTATATTTCTTTCACATAAGCCTAGCCCGCACTGTTAGTCACCATATTACTCGTTCTTCCTACCTAAAACTCGACAAAACTCTGCGCCCCACACGCTTGCTTGTTATATAACTACCAAAAAAACCAATGCCTGAACAACAGCTGCTTGTTTCTTCTATCACTGCCCGAACCGCTAATTAGAATTCTTCACCTCGCATAGACATTTTCTTCTTCGCACTGCGTTATTATGCAAACTGAGAGTAATATTGACGAGTAGCAATGGTCGCAAAAGTGGGCCCACCACTGCAGCGTCTGCTAATGTTTGTAGTTCCTCAAATGGACTTCTGTACGTCTTTATCAACCGAAGAGAATGCAGTCTTGATCTATCCCGCGCTCTCTCCAACTGCCCGCCCGCCTGCTTTTGTTTGGGCAGACGAGTAACATTCTTCTCACTACACATGCCTTGAAAAACTAGCTCTTGCAATTCTGGCTAGAGACACGGATATTCGTTCCGCGTGCTGTTGTTCCTCTCCTCGAACTGCCTCTCCCAAATGCTGCGCGGCCGCTTGTTTGTATCTCTCCCTCTTTCACATTGCCGCCCGCTGCTTGTTTTTCTTGCCCTCCTTATCTGCTCCTTTTCTCGCTCCGCTTGTAATCGCCTTTTGCTGTTCATTGTCCTATCTTCGCTCACTTCACCCCAAATCACAACGCACTCCACGTTTAGAGCCTAGTTGTTTCACATCTATCACATCAACATTAGACACCGACAGGCCACAATAGCTAGGCACCACGACGCTGCTCTGCTTTTTTATCAAGTTCAGCGATAGTCAACACCTTTACTGTGCTCAACCCGTTCTAAAACCGGCGCTGCTTGTTGTTCCTCCAGTTCCTAACTGTTTCAATTAAAGTCACCCGCTGCAGCGACCCAATTTGTACCCCCGCTGCTTGTATTTCTTCTCCTCAACTGCCCGCCCCGCGTGCTTGTTTCTTCTCTCATCATCATGTGCGAGCCACTCTGCCCGCTGATCTTGTCACCTCTCGTTACCTCAATGTTCAGGGCCCGCCCGCTGCTTGTTCTCACTTTTTCATCAGGAAACGAAGTGCTTAAAAATACCGGCAGCGTAGACTTCAAAGACGAACAGGATAGCCGTAGCAAGATTTATGTCAACAAACAAGCTTTATCTTTGCTCGTCTTTCACACATTACGGGAGCGACAAATGCATGCATACTTACGATGCGCCAGTCACAGGAATACCAATCAATTCGCCGACTGTACTCTGCCCCCTGTCCTGGCTTTCTGTTAGTCCCTTCCGCCCCTCTCATTAGGCGACACGCGCACATTAACAACTGTTCTATTTCACGGCTCACTACCTTCGATATGACTCTATAACAGATCAACGTCTTCGAGCGCGTGTGGGACAGCTAGACGGACGTCAGCGCTAGCATGCCCAGCTATACGGTCTGTTTCAGTGCAAAACAAACCGCCACGTTTTCCAGCACACTCGGCTGTCATTCATACATCACAGTGACCGCGTCGCTGCCGAGCCAAGTGCTACGCACACTAATGTTCTGTTTAGACTGGCCCCGCGTCTCTTAAATTCGCGGATAGAATTCACGCTGTGACGAGCCGCGGTACCAGTCTGTGTTCTATTCGCCACGCTCCACACCGCACTTCCGCTGTCGATCACCGAAAACTAATAGCGAAATCGTCGCAGCTGCTCTGACACGAAGTCCCGACTTCGTTCGGCTCCCCCTACGCGTCAGCACCAGTCCGAGCAACCAGAGCTACTGACCAAACGGGCGGCGGTTCAGGGTATGGGGGCGACGTGTGCTTCTGAGGCCGAAGATGATATCTTTTAAAAATAGTAGCGGGCTGTGAGCTACATGCATGGAGGGGGGTTTCATTACCAGCGAACCGCATTAAACGTGTCCATAATGCAGGCGATTATAAGCTCCGAAAACACGGCGCTTTATTTTTAAGGTAAACAGAAAATCCTGCGGTTTGCACAAAGATCATATTAGCACGGTTGTTTGTGGCCTATACACGAATGCGAATCGACTAATAATTAATCATCCCAAAGCCAAGTACAGTGGTACTATGAAGTATTTGTGTACATGCAATATCAATATCAAGTTAGCCTTAGTTAGGGATGTGAAATCAGCATCAAATATCAAACGGGTTTCCACCTATAACCTAAACTTGTTACCTGTAACAAATTTTGTCTACGTGCAAAATATATATAGATGTGTGTGTGTGTGTGTGTGTGTGTGTGTGTGTGTGCTGGTTGTGTGTGTGGTTCTGTGTGCGCCGTGGCCGTGCCCGTCGGTGCCGCGCGCGGCGCGTGCGCTCGCTGCTGCGTGCTGTTTGTGTCTGTCTGTCTAGTCTGGTTCTGTCTGCTCTGTCTGTCATGTCATGGCTCTGCTCTGATGTCTGTCCTGTCTGTGTCTTCTGTCTGTCTCTGTCTGTCTGTCTGTCTGTCTGTCTCTGATCTGTCTGTCCTGTCTGTCTTCTGCGTCTTCTGTCGGTACTTCTCTCTCTCTCTCTCTGCTCTCTCTCTCTCTCTCTCTGTGCGCGCGTGAAGCGCGTAGCGTGCGTGCGTGCGTGATGCAGCGCGCAGGTGTGTATGGTTGCTTGCGTGCAATGTGGCATAGTAGGCGTGTGTACAATAACAATAATACTCATTCAGGTTTTAAACATTCAACATTCAAACATTAGTTATATCCGTTGAAGATACCTTATATGCGCGTGTGCAGATACGTTGAAGGACAGCTGAATCACAAGTGCGCCGATCTGCTTCAGTGTTGCAAGAATAGCATTAAAGGCAGGTACTAAATATTAACTAACATAGCTTGTGTTGTTAGGAGCCGATCATCACTGTAGGTAGATGGAGGGTGGGGTCTGGTGGTACATTCCTATCAACCCGTCGGACGGTTTGGCGTTACAAGACAGGAGACTAGTATGCGTACCAGCTGAACGGGACTGAAGGCTGGCGTGTCTGTATGTCGTATCAGGCGTATAGCATATACAGATCTATGTACCCAGAGGTTCTTTGATTACACAAAGTTCTACCACGACTCTGTACTCACAGGAAGATGTACGCCTGAATCAAACCTAAGCCCTAACTCTCTAACACTACCCCTAACATACCTCATGATAAAACATTATACAATACATACTTGAAAACAACCAAAAAAGACTACCCTGGGTACATATCATGTAGTACCTGAATCGGGTGATGAGCGGAACAACGGATATGCAACCTAGCCATTGTGTACCAAAAGCATAAAACTAGTTTTAGACCTTAAAACCGGGTTTTAAAGAGCTTAAAATCCCGGTTCTTAAGCGTCTTAAATACTAGGCTTTTAAGGGTCTAAAGACACTAGTTCTTAATGCTCTTAAAACCTACCGTTTTAAGCCATAAAACCGGGTATTCATACCTTTACAACCAGGTTTTAAGCGTCCTTAAATAAACCAGGTCTTTAAGGTTTCTAAAACTAAAGAATTACAGCCCTAAACTAAGGTTATAAGCACCTTAATCCGGGTTTCTATACCTTAAAACCTAGTTTTAGACCTTTAAAAAACCTCGGTTTGTGTTAAGATCGTTTCCAAAAACTAAGGCTTTTAAGGTCTCAAAACTAGGAATTACCGCCGTAAAACTAGGTTTTAATGAGCTTAATTCAGTTTAGACCTTAAGAACCGGGTTTTAAGAGCCCTTAAACCCCGGGTTTAAGCAGCTTAAAACTAGGTTTTACGCTTTTCCCAGCACTCAAAAGCCAGGGTTTTCAGCCGTTTCTAAAAAAACCGAATTTTAAGCTCTTAATACCTAGTTTTAGGGCACGTAAAACTTGGTTTTAGACCTTAAACCTGCGTTTTAAGAGCCTTTAAAACCAGGTTTTAAGAGCCTTAAAACTAGGATTTTAGACCTCTAAAACATAGCTTTTAAGAGCTTTAAAACCAGGTTTTAAGAGCTTAAAACCAGGTTTTAATGAGGCTTAAACTAGGTTTTTACGCTTATGCCCATTGAAGCATTTTTGTACCAAAAAGCGCAATAAAAACCTAGTTTTAGACCTTAAAACCGGAGCGTTTTAAGAGCTAATTAAAACGGGTTTTAGACCCTAAAACCTGGTTTCTAGACCTTAGAAACCTGCGTTCCTTTAAAGAGCCCTTAAAAACATAAAAAAACAAAAAAAAAAAAAAAAAAACAAAAAAAACAGAAAAAAAAAAAAAAAAAAAAAAAAAAAAAACAGAAAAAAAAAAAAAACAAAAAAAAAAAAAAAAAAAACAAAAAAAAAAAAAAAAAAATAAAAAAAAAAAAAAAATTTTTTAAAAAAAAAAAAAAAAAAAAAAAAAAAAAAAAAAAAAAAAAAAAAAATAAAAAAAAAAAAAAAAAAAAAAACAAAAAAAAAAAAAAAAAAAAAAAAAAAAAAAAAAAAAAAAAAAAAAAAAAAAAAAAAAAAAAACAAAAATTAACCAGGTTTTAAGAGTCTTAAAAGCCAGGACCTGTTTTAAGACTTTTAAACCTAGCGGTTTACTTACGCCTTCCCGAGGCATTGTTTCAGCTCCTGATTCGGCTAGTCTTTGCTCAATGCTATGTCTTCGCGCGGACTGCGAACACGTCTGCCGCGCCCGGCGAAATCGAAACGAGGAGGGGAAGGAATGCTGCGTGGAGAAGAGGAGGGGAAGAACTGGTGGCAGAAAGGTAAGAACGGGGGTAAGAAGGCCAGGGGGAGAAGGGAGCTGGCTGGAGGAGGGTGTAGGGGGAGAAGGGAGAAGCCTGGTCGCAGAAGGAGGGGGAGAAGCGATCGAGAAGCTGGTGGAGGCAGGAGTGCGGGTGAGAAGCTGGTTGCGGCGCGGAGAAGGAGGGAGGGGAGACCGGCTGTCGTGGAGAAGGCAGGAAGGAGGGCCAGGAAGGAGAAGCTGGGTGGAGAAGGAGTGGAGGCGGAGAGAAGGCTGGATGACGAGATAGGAGGAGGGGGAGAAGGGAGAACGCTGGTGGAGAATGAGGAGGCGAGAAAGCTGTGCCGAGGAGGAAGTCGGCGAGAACAGGAGAAGCTGGTGAAGAAGGAGGAGGTGAGAAGCTGGGTGGAAGAAAGAGGCAAAGGGAAGAAGGGCGCAGATGGTGGTGGAGGAGGAAGGGGGAGATAAACTGTGGAGCGAGCGAAGGGCCGAGAAGGGAAAAAAGGTGTGGCAGAAGGAGGAGAGCGGAGAGAAGCTGGTGCGAGAAGGAGCGAAGGCGGGCAGAAATGAGAAGCTGGTGGAGAAGGAGGAGGGGCGAGAAGCTTGGTGTTGGAGGAAAGATGAATGGGAAGAAAAGAGAAGGTGCGCGAAGAAAGGACGAGGAGCGGGAGAACATGACTGGGTGGAGAAGGAGGAAGGGGAGAAGCGGAGAAGGTGGCAGAGAAGGAGGGGAGAAGCTGGTGGCAGGAAGGGAGAAGCGGGAGAAGTAGAAAGGTGCGTGGTAGGAGGAAGGGGAGAAACTGGTGGAGGAGGAAGGGGAGAAGGGAAAGGTGGTGGAGAAGGTATTGGAGAGGAGAAGCTGGTGCGAGAAAGAGAGGCGGGAGAAATGAGAAGCTGGGGAGAAAAAGGCCAGGAGGGGCGAGAAGCTGGTGCAGAGTAAGAAGGAGCGGGGGATCGCTGGCTGGAGAAGGAGGAGGGAGAAAGCGCTTGTGAGGAAGGAGAAGGGAGAAAGGAGCAAGCTGGTGAAGAAGGGAGGCAGGGAGAGCTGGTGGAGCAAAGAGGGCGAAGAAAAGAAGGTAGAGAAGGGTCGTGAGAGGAGTGAAGGGGAGAAACTGCGTTGCGCAGCCGAGGAAGGGAGACAGGGAAAAGCGGTAGGTGGACGAGAAGGAAGGCGAGAGGAGAAGCTGGGTGAGAGGAAGCGTAGGCAGGCGGAGAAATGAGAAGCTCGGTAGGCAGAAGGGCTGAGGGGAAAAGCTGGGCTCTCGAGGAAGGAGGAGGTGTGAGACGCGTGAGTGGAGAAGGAAGGAGGGAGAAGCTGGTGAGAAGCGAGGAAGCGGAGAAAAGTGAGAATCGTTGGTGTCTGCATCTGAGAAGTTGAGCGAGGGCGAGAAGCTGTGCGAGAAGGAAGGCGTAAGCGTGAGAGAAGGGGAGGAAGAGGTTGGCGCGAGAAGGTAATGAGGGGAGAGAGCTGCGCCGGGGGGAGAAGGGGGAAGGGGAGAAAAGGAGAAGCTGGGTCTGGTCAAGAGGCGGGGCCGGGCGTGGTGGGAGGGAAAGAGCGAAGGGAAGAAGCGGAGATGGTGCCGGAGAAGGGAGGAGGGAAGAAGCTGGTGAGAAGGAGGAGGAGAAGGAGAAGGTGGGGAAAGGAGGGAGAAGGCTGGGCGCGCGGCGAAGGAGAAGGGCGGAAGGGAGAAGCGAGGAGGGGAGAAGCTGGTGGAGAAGTAGGAGGGAGAACTGTTGGAGAAGGTAGGAGCGGGACCGAAGGGAGAAGCTGCGTGGAAATGAGGAGGCGAAGAGAGCTGCGTGGAGAAGGAGGAAGGGGAGAAGGCAGAGCTCGCCCGGATGGCTGAGGAGGAGGAGCTTGAGAAACTGGTGGGGCAGAAGGGAGAAGGAAAGCGTGGTGGCAGATAGGTCAGCGAGAGAGGAAGAAGGCTGTGTCTGATGAAGGGAGGAGGCGGCGAGAAATGAGAAGCGTGGCGTGGAGACGGAGGGAGGCGGCGAGAAGCTGGTGGCAGCAGTAAGGAGGAGGGCCGAGACGCTGGTGGAGAAGGAGGAGGGCGAGACGGGTGGAGAAGGCAGGAGGGCCGAGAAAGGAGAGCTGTGTGAAGAAGGAACGAGGCGGAGAACGCTGGTGTGAGAAAAGACGGAAGGGAGAAGGTGCGGGAGGAGTGAAGGGCGCGCAGAAACTGGTGGAGGAGAAGGGGAGAAGGGAAAGTCGGAGTTGGTGGAGAACGGAGGACGGAGCGGAACCGCTGGTGGAAGAAGAGGAGCGGGAGAAATGAGCTAAGCTGGTGGGAAGCAAGGATGGAGGGCGCGAGAAGCTTCGGTGGGAGAAGGAGGAGGCGGCGGGAGACGCTGGAGTGGAGAAGGAAGGAGGGGAGAAGCTCGGTGAGCAAGAGGAAGCGAAGAGGGAGGAAGGTGGCGGAGATAGGAGGAGGTGGGAGACAGAAGCTGGTGGCAGACAGGAGGGATAGGGGAGAAGGGAGAAGGTCGCGCCGGCGAGAAGAAGGGAGAGATAAGCTAGGCCGGCATGAAGGAGGAAGGGGAGAAGGGAGAAGGAGGAGGGGGAGAAGCTGGTGGAGAAGCGAGGATGGGCAGAGCTGTTGGAGGGAAAGTGAGGAGGGGGGAGAAGGAGTAGCTGGGTGGGAGAATGAGGCGGTCGAGAGAGACAGCTGGTCTACATGGTTGGAGCCGAAGGGAGAAGGGAGAAGCAGGAGAGGTCCCGGTGGCCTGAGAAGGAGGGCGCGGAGAAGCTAGGTTGCCGAGAAGGAGGAAGGGGCAGAAGGGAGAAGGAAGACGAGAAGGAGGCAGGGGGAGAAGCTGGTGGCAGAAGGCAGGAGGGGGAGAAGCTGTGGTGGCAGTCAAGCGAGGTAGGGCTGAGTGAAGTGGTGGAGAAGGAGAGGGAGAAGCTGGTGGAGAAGGAGGAGGGGCGAGAAGCTCTGTGTGCGAGAAGAAGCGAATGGGAGAGAAGCTGGTCGGAGAAGGAGGAGAGCGGGAGAAAGGAGAAGTTTTGGTGGAGTAAGGAGCGATGGAGAAGCTGGTGTGGCAGAAGGAGGGAAGGGCGAGCAAGGAGGAGGAGGGGGAGCAAGCGTGGTGGAGGAAGGAGGAGGGGTGAGAAGCGGAGAAGCTGGTGAAGAAGGAGGAGCGTGGTGAGAAGCTCGTGGGTAAATGGACGGACCCGGGAGAGAAGGGAGAAGTCTGTGGAGAAGCGAGGCAGGGATGAGAGCTGGTGGAGAATGGGAAGGAGGAAGGGCAGAAGCTTGGTGCGAAGAGGAAGCGGGAGAGTGGCAACCAGGCTTCATCCCCCTCCTGCCTTCTCCCAACTTCTTCTCCTCCTCCTCCACCCACTCTTCTCCCTGTCTCCCCTTCCTCATCGTCCACCAGCTTCTCCATCTCGCTCCTTCGTCCACCAAGTCTCCTTTTTCTCCCTCCTCTCTTCTTCCATCCAGTCTTCTCCATTTCCTCCTTTCTCCACCAGCTTCTCCTCTTCTCCCACTCTCCTTCTCCACCAGCTTCCTCCCCCTCTTCTTCATCACCTAGCTTCTCCCCCCTCCTTTTCTCCCCACCAGTCGTGTCTACCCCCTCCTCCTCACCAGCTTCTCGATCCCTTCTCCCCCTCTGCGGGCCTTCTCGACCAGCTGTCTTCCCTTCATCCCCTCCTCCTCCACCAGCTCCCTTCTCCCCTCCTTCTTCCCCTCTTCCTTTCCCTCCACCAGCTTCTCCCCTCCCTCCTTCTCCACCAGCTTCTCCCTCCTTTGTTCGTTTCTCGCCAGAAACTTGTATTGCAGTCCCGCAGAAACTAGCCATAAGGGCAAACTGCTAGCCAATTCTACGGAGCGCTACATATGCCTCTGGGGTTAAGCGGCGTTAAACACCTAGTTTTTAGAGCTCTATAAATACCCCGGTTTTACGTCTAAAAACCAGGTTTAAGCTCTTAAAACCCGGTTTTAAGTGTATAAAACTAGCGTTTTAGGCTTAAACCCGGTTTTTAAGCTCTTAAATACCGCCGGGTTAAGGTCTAAAACCAACGTTTTACGCTCTAAAACTAAGTATTAAGAGCTTAATCCGGGTTTTAGCACTTTAAACCTAGTTTTAGACTTAAAACCTAGTCTTTAAGACCTTAAAACCGGTTTAGAGCTTTAAAACTAGCTTTTTACGCTTTGGTAAAAAAGCTTTCCATGTCCGAGCAGCTTACAACTAGTTTAAGCTCTTAAAACCTAGTTTTAAGCCATAAAACCGGTATTATACTTAAAATACCAGGTTTTAAGGGTCTTAACAAACCTTGTTTTCAAGGTCTAAAACTAGGTTTTAAGGCTTCTAAAACCCGGAATTTCAAAGGTCTTAATACCTAGTTTTAGGCGTAATTCCTAGTTTTAGACCTCTAAAACAGTGGTTTTAAGGTCTAATTAACCCGTTTTATGGCTTAAAAACTGAGGTTTTAAAGAGCTTAAAACTAGTTTTAGACCTTTAAAACCTAGTTTTAGACCCTTAAACCGGCTTTTAAGCTCTTAAAACCCGGTTTTAAGGTCTAAAAACTAGGTTTTAATGCTTTTTGGCTACAAAATGCCTTTCCATAACCAACGCACCCCATCTGCACCAGTGAGAGGTAGTAGATGGGAGATTGCCGCTACATCTGCATGGGGGCCAGGTGCTAAAGGGTTTCAAACGCTAGAGGTAAGTGCGCGATACCTCAAACTTCACAAATAGTTGTCTGTATTTGCATGGATGTACAGGTTTATCCCCCCCCCCAGCCACGTCACACTTTAAGATTCGTTATGTGTATTCATGCCGATGATTCATGGAATTATCATAGGCGAGCACACATACGAACGCCTAAAAGCGTAATAACGAGTGCTGCTATACAAACAAGTCTCTTCGCGTATCAGGAACGATGCAACTGAGTCCTTAGCCACAACATGAGTAAGCGCCACGCCATTAAAAATGTATGGGTTTCAACACCACTTCACCGATGTCATCCCCAAAACAAACAAAAATTCCAGACAATGAGAGTTACAGATATCGAATAAAAGTCCAATCGCAGACTGTCAACCTGTGGTTACACGACACAGCAACATTATTTTAAAACACGTAGGTTTGTAGTTGATATTAGGAACTCTACCATAAGCACGACCTATGTTTTAGTTGACGAGACAGTGGCAGTGACTGTCACTGTACCACTGCGGCACCTAAGAACCAGAAACTTTCTTTCTGCTTTCTTCCTTCGAATGCTACTTCGATAGAGTATATTGATAAGACGTCATTTTATCTTTTCGTGCATCAACACCGAATATTCACACACTAGCGAATACAGCCATCAAGAATCCATCATCACTCACCTATAGCACTGTTAATCGCACATAATCGCTCTGATATCTCACGAGCACACGCACTCTTCCTCAAAGAACTACAACTCAACACGTACAGATACTGGCCACACTGCTAACGGTGCACACGCGCAACCGCCGAGAAGACAGCAGTATCCGCCATGACGGCGTCATTACGTTGACACGCGGTTGTGATTGAAGATTAACATCCGTCCGAACAATGCACCAGAACTTCCAGCGACACGTGTGCGCGTGTGTCAACGTCGGCAGCGAGACACTCCCGTGCTGCACAGACGACGACGACGACGACGACGACGACGACGACGACGACGACGACGACGACGACACTTTCTCAGTCTAGCATTGAATTTCCTCAGATGGCGAATTACTTCTTACGATGTTCTGGACCTTGGCAACGCGATCTGCACGATGATTAGACCCACACGATGATACACACAAACGCGTAAGCACGCACGGACGCACACATACACGCGCTCACACAGTAGTGCGCTCTCAACACGTGTAACGACGGCGTTTTGATCACGTCGATGAAATAAATCACGGGTTACGATGAATCACGGGATGAAGCTCCGCCCCAGATGCATAAGTACGTTGTGTGCGATTGCGTAAAAGCTACTAATAGCTGCCCGATGTACGACGGAGCCGCGACACAGAAACACACACGCGAGGCCGCGAGATTCCATCGACGACAGCAGAACGCTTGTGTATACTGTAGCCCCCGTCACCGCCTTTACGCGCATGCGCTATCGAGCACTTACAAATATATATACACGCTCGTGTTTAGCCGTGCCAGACAAACCAACACTGTCGGCTGTGACGGACTGACGTTTGACAGTTTTACAGAAGACAGTTGACAGAATTCGGCGAGATACTATTTGACGCTAGACACTAGAAGGAGAACACCACCACTAGTCACGGTTGAAATGCTGCTGAACGTCGCATCATATTACAATACGAATTGTTATTTGTTGCAGCCAGATGCAGCAGCGAGCGCACCAACCCACAATCAACGCTAGCAGTTACCAGCCGTATGGGCATGGCAGCAGCAGCAGCAGCAGCAAGTGCCGCCTCCCTCCTCTATGTTCTGGCTGCATCCATGCACAGAAATGGCATCCATCCAATCAATAGTTAGCCGATTTAGCAAGAAAGCAGGGCATGTTGAACGGAAAACAGCGTGTTAAGTGGAATTTCATGAAAGCTCATCAAGCTAACCAGAACGGAGTGATCCGAATGATTTGCCTGTTAGTGTAGTTTTTAATGCGAATTAGACCCTCTAATAAAATCAGACATTGCTTCCTCATGCCTCTTTTTTAGGTAGAAAAAGTTCGTCGTTTGGAAAGATCTAATTTATTATACAGGTGATCTCAAAGATCCACAATCACCACACACACACACGCGCGCGCACATACACGCACATACAACACACGCACGCACGCACGCGCACACACACGCACGCACGCACGCACGCACGCACGCACGCACACACACACACACACACACACACACACGTCCGCACGCGCGCACATACACTATCCACAAATCACAGTGAACACTTTACCACTGGCTTGCTGACACCCTTAGAACGTGATATTACCAATGGTTGGGCACTCATTTTTTTCCAAGGCCAGCTGACCTTCAAGGACCTACTTATAGATTCAACAATAGTTTCATGGCATATATTTTGGAGGACATTTTGGAGAGGTACCGAACATTCAACAAACAGGTCAAATTACCATATTGTCACCGTACTTGTCATCGGCCTAGGCTGAGAAATTCCTCTACTATAATAAGTACAATAACTACGAGTCAAGAGTTAGAATATCTAACGTCTATTCATGCAGCCACTAGCTGTCATGCATACACAGTGCTTTGAGATGTCAATCGCAGTGACACACTATATTTATGGTGAGATTATTCTTTTGTGAAGACCCAAAAGGAATCCAATAAGTATAAAGCCTACGCTAGGTCGTAGTTGGACCTTACCTTGTTGAAGACAGAAACATAATAATACATTTCATAGCTTCAAGACATACATCATACACGCTCACCTCATCACTGTCAAGACGAATAATAACTTACAGTGTGAAGCACGTGCCTGCATTATTCCACTAATTATACCGTATACCGCCTACAATGCGCTTTTCACAATGCCTACTTTACATTCAACGATGTGTGTCACTGGGTAACAAAATTCACATTAATTCAAATTACACGCACATTTAGGCCAACTATGCTAGCAGAGCTATCGTAGTCGCTGTGTGGCTCTCCTGCTGAGAAATTCCAATAAGGACACCGAGTATTTTGGCTTTAATATCAAGCATGATAAATATTATCACTATACATATATACAGTGCAAAGAACGTCGTACGAGTTAATTGTAATAAATGATAAAAGCTATACATGCTGTCCTTGGGAAGTCGTGAAGGGTGTTCAAAGCATTTGCAACGATGAAACGCATGAATGTGGCATGTATTCGAAATTCATGGACAGTTTGCAATGGTTACCTGTTTTAGCCGTCGGAACGAAGCCCTTGTTCGATCGGCTCTGTAGAAAACCATCATCTGACTTGGGTCAAAGTGCATCCATTCTCGATCCCCGACGCTGCTCATGTTTTACGTAGTACGACAGAGATACACACAACTTTAAACGTGATCACAGGCTTTACTCCTTCGCTTCTAGTCGTTGTGGTCTACGTTGGTCACACATATCACCCACAGACATTGTACATGCGCGATGGGATGCTGATGGGACACTCGCAACTAATTATTCGAGTTAAGTTCAACGTCAAACTCTATCACCACTAGCACACCAACAAGGTTCGGTCCGGTGTAAGCTAGTACCCTAACATGTTACTTGCATGCACAATGGCTGTGAAATGGCGACAGCTGGCTGTGGGCACGCACATATTTACCCACACTCAACATCAACAGCACCTATGACTCAAATTATGAGCAGCCCATGCATATATTATCAAAATGGCATACTACACGTTGGAAGTCTCGCCTAGTGCACATAGTGATCGTAGGTATGCCAAGATGAAAGGCCTAGCCAGCTCATTTTCTTCTACTGGCAACTTTGGTGGCAAGGGCAGTAACTGTGGGATTAGGCCTAGTCTGCTGCCCTCCGCTGACGCCTCTGATGGATGTACAAACAGAACCGAATCCTGCAATTCAGTCTAATACACCCAGATAGAACGCTGTGCCATCTGATGAAAACAATAATTGTCAGTTGCTCTACGATAATCACCCAGGTAATTATCAAGGTGGGTGATGATGCGGCGTTTCAGCAGGATGAACAATCTTCAAACGTCCTAATCAATACATACACGCATCGGTTCACTTCACAAACTATCAATATGATATAGCCATGGACATCACGATCCACCTTACGAACAGGTAAAAAGACAAAGCACCCTTTGTAGGCTGGCAAGTTGTATGTTTATCTTCTAATAATCCATAATTATCAAATATCGTATTGCGTTATCTTATTCCTCACCGTTACATTATGTCACGCTGCAATACGACCTCATTCGCCTCCTTACACATGTGTATACATCTAAACATGTAATATCCTTCGCATCTCCGTCTATCCGCGAGTAAACCAGCAAATCCCACGCTAGGGAAGCCCACCTGAACGCGGCGAAAATATATACGGCAACAAATATGCAGGCGGTTCCTTGCAACCATGGCAACGCCATAATAGACAGCAGCAGCAGCATCGCAGCTGCCACGTGTTCCCCGCTGACTCAGCTGCAGCGGCTGTGCTGCACAATTCAGTGACGTGATGACGTGGCCGGGTCCACGTCTCTCGCAAACACAGCTACGGGAGGGAATCAATAACGAGACACGTGACTAGCACGTCACGTGCTGTCCTACATTAACTTATCTGCATGGCTGGTTATCAGATTAGCAGCGTCAATTCAGTGAAGGCATCCCAGGCATCTTACAGGTACGTAAAAGCACTAGGGAGTGACGCTGCCAATCCATCCAAGCTAGCATCCATCCAAGCTAGCCAACCTCGTATCTTGCCCTGGCTGTCACGGATGCCATCCTCCACAAGGCCCTTACTACACAGATCTGTCGTATCTATACGTATATATGAACAAGAAGCTGTGAATCGCGAAGGTTGCACTATGATTTATCTATGGCAGATATAATCCCGAATAAGTAAAATAGAATCCGAAATCTATACATAATACATTTTCCAGGCTGACCGATGCACCCCCCCCCCACACACACACACCAACGACTCAATTTTTAGCTCACATTGACATCGTCAAGATGAGCTATTGCCATGGGGTGTCGTCCGTCGTACGTACGTCCTTCCGTCCGTCCGTCCGTCCGTCCGTCCGTCAACATTTGGCTACAGTCAACGATAACTTGAAAGGGGTTTTGATATTTTTTTTAAATTATGCAAATTAGGTAGATTTTGCCAATTTCACTATGCATTTCAGTGTCTGCCTACGGGCAACGATAACTCAAGAACCGTTTGAGCCACATGTTTAAAATTGCATACAGTTGTTACTCCTATGGGAGAGATTTGAACGTCCTATTTTGGAGCACGCCTGTCAACCTACTTTCGAGCCACGCCCACTTTTTGGCCAAAATGGAAATAGCCATAAGCCAGTTTAGGTTCAACGGATATTGCTCATTTTTGGTATGTGAATGAATAAGGACTGGCCCCAAAACATATCACACGGGTTTTAATATTTTTTTAAATTATGCAAATTAGGTAGATTTTGCCAATTTTAATATGCATTTCAGTGTCTGCATACGGTCAACGATAACTCAAGAACCGTTTGACCCACATGTTTAAAATTGCATACAGTTGTTACTCCTATGGGAGGGATTTGAACGTCCTATTTTAGAGCACACCAGTCGACCTACTTTCAAGCCACGCTCACTTTTTGACAAAAATAAAAATGGCCATCTAGATTCATTCGATTTTGTTAAATTTACCTACCTACCTAGTACCTACCTACCTAATCATACCTACGTGTAATTCTTCGTTACAGTAATTTGACTGGAATATTTTATTGCTTTTATTTGTGCAATAATCGAAAACCAAAATGGCGATCATTTAGGAGTAGCGCCATCTCTCGCCCAGATTTCAGACTTTCAGATCTGAAACATTTATTTTTGCATCAAAACTAACCCTGAAACAAAACATTGAAATTTCTATTAGTATAAAACAGGGAATAACATTTGATCACATTTTGGTCCGTCATAAATGAGACACTTGCCAAATTTTAAATATCATCTCCCTCTTCTATCACACCCAAGGTGAGCTATACTAATAGTGTCATTGACACTTTCATTAACTTGAAAGCCCGAAGTTATGTGCTTAACCATTTTCTGCAAGCTTAACAGCAGCTTAGGTTTAGAAATTAGAATAACTAGTAATAGATTTGTATTTGTATTGACGAGCTGTGTTATTCTTCTATACACTTTCGCGTTACCGTATCCTCACACATTTTTCTTGGGTGATCTTAGGCTAGGGCTATGAAAGACACACTTAATTCTCTACACTTGTACAGCAACTTTCTTCTAGGGAACCTATATCACAGCTTTAGGTCCAATCACGAGCAAAATATCAAAACTCACAGGAAGTATCGGGTATTAAATAAAAAAAACAAAAATTATATAACATAGCTATATTGATTGATATGGCAAGAGGCTATATCATGTGTCTATGTTTCTATAGCAATGCAGTAACAGCTGCAACTAGACAGAGGGCACTCACGGAGAGTGCATACCTCCGCGAGCATGTAACATGTATGTGCTCGCTGGTGGCGGCTGCTGACTGACTCGCCTGCTACTGACTCGCCGCTTACTGGTGGCTGCTGCTGACTCGCCACTCGCTGACTCGACGCGCTATCGATCGCGCGGTGGCTACACACACACACGCGAGCGATTGCATGACCTCCGTTTGCGCAGAGGTAATAATGCGTAAAATGACACACCTGTGTGAGATTGCGTACAGCTCATCTGACTGACCGAACTAAGCAGTAGTTTGCATAGATCACGCTTGCATGCGTGAAAAATGCACCCTCTAGGCACGCATGCATGCGTATCCATGCTATACCAGTGACACCCTATATACATACGCTCAAGCGTAGTCTCTTCCCTCGATTTTTGTTTACACACAAGATGCCCACTGTTTGTATTCGCTCAGTAAATGGCAACAAAGCTGCGACTAGCTACCATATAAACTAACGGTTATAGCTGTGGAGTCATCCCTCCAAACAAAAATACATCGCTACCGACGAATACGAAATGATTTACATTTTAGTGCAGTTTTCACATGGAATAAACCTGAGTCCTGCAGCAGTGCCCATTCAGAAGTCGCTCAATGCGTCTCTATTGACCAGTAAACGAGTGAGCCACCAACACAGCAAGCCACAGACCTATTATCCAGAAACAACTCACCAGTCACTGTTCCGTTCACAAAGTTTTTCGTAGGAAATTTTACAAATATTCACAGATATCAAAATTTCTTGCAAATCGAATGTATCGCTGAACTCTAAATCACGTGTATACGCTAGCGTGGCCGATAAGGCACCGACTCTTAATGCAGGGACCACTAATACAATAGCCACTTATAGACTTTTATGCACCGTGTTTAGGAATTTCTTGCTAGATTCGCTGTCTCATCCATAATACTAAAAAACAAGTTTTTATTTTGTTAGCATATCTCCTGGTTGCAGTAGCCGTGCTTCTGGCGAAAGTGCAATTACTAGGTTGCCCGGTAGTAAACTCACAGCTAGCGCTCATGATACATATATGCGGCAGTTGGTCATTGACAAAAAAAACCTCTCGTAGTGCGTGCACCATCCCCCCGTAAGGCTAGTCGTTACAGTCATCAACACCCACTTACTCCGGGCGCGATCAGAGAGACTTGCGCATCATTCGACACAGCCTCCGTGAATCCGCCTAAACGGCTGAAATCTGAACCACCTGTAAACACTCGATGATGACGGTGGACGGAGGAAACACAACGTCCTCGCCAGCAGTGTACAGCAGTATATACGCAGTGCGTGCGTTTCTTATAATTACTGCTTCAGTTGCGACGATGAATTTACAACAGCAGTACACCGACCCCCATTAGTAATGAAGTTCCATTAACCAAAACCTTGCTATTCGTTACTACACACAAAATTAATAGATGGAAAATCATTTTCTCAATTTCTTTAAACGCATTAATTATGCATTGGAACTCATACATTTATTATTATACTACATACGGACGCACGTGTCCTTGCATGGATGCATAATTGCATACGCGTATACGCATACGTGTACACCCGCACGAACACGCATGCACCTACCCACCCACGCACTCACGCACGCGCACGCCCGCCCGCCCTCAGACATTGCGCACAAGAGATGCATCTAAAGATTTCTAGACAGTAATTTTCTACACACATGTAAGGAAGCTAGTATACCAAACGTATTCAGTCATTCAGCGAAGATTACATACCTTTTTGTATAGAATCCTGTCAGTCATGTTGATGAGTACTACTGGGTCGCTATGACACAAAAACACACATTTGCAGTTCCACGTGTATCAGGATTTCTCTTCACGATTTCTACATCGTATTCACGTGTTTCATCCATGGGAGAGAGACATTCTGTCTTAAATCACGACCTATAGCTTTGCAACAGGTATTCTACACACACGTTTATTAAACGATTAACTGACTGATTAGTATGCCAATGCCCACGATAGCAATAACAGCGATCTATTTTCCCACCACGGAGGGAACCACAAACAATGCAATTACCAGCAACTACACTGATCTGTTAATACTGCCAATTGGGCACAAGAACGAAACGTACTTACATTATAACATAACCAGTTACCATAACCAGTTCATAAACAGTTAGCATAATTATGTATAAGTGTTGCAAACATTGGTGATTCAAGTTTTCTTTTGTCTCGTTGTAATAGTTGCTACCAGAGTTGCACTTATATCAGGAGTAGATCTTTGCACAAGTGGTTAGCAAGTTCACGTGTACTTCACCTGCTCGGGCAGCACTCTTATCGTTTAGGCGTCCCAGATAAATTAATTTTTAGGCGAAACCCAGATATGCCCAGATGCACTCAACTAGTGGCTATATAGTATATAATATATCAAATATAGAGATAACTACAGGATTGCCTAGCACAAATCTCAATATATCCCCCGATAGAAGAAAAGTTGAGAACCACATCCGCAAGGTCAGGCCTCGAAATCGGTTTACAGCTTAATTTGTTTATTGGATGTTAACGATGCTCCCTCCAGCAGCCATTACCACCAAGTCGTAAAACTGACGTTGTTGGAACCGGCGGCCGATAGTATCGTGACGGAACTCATCGCTCATTCACTTCCTCTTCAAATTTAGAAATTTCCCCCACTGTGTGTTCAGCCAGGCATTCTTAATACGAAGTGGCTATATGCCCGGCAGCACGGTCTTCGATTTCCTAAATGCCCGGCAGTTTTTAATTTTCGGCCATTTCTTAAGTAAACAGTGTACTACGTGATCCAAAGTATTCTACATTTGTTTAGATGTCAAGCGATTTTCGTTAGAGCTGTATATTCGAACTAGCCCAATTCGCCTAGCTTCGGATCACTGAGCGAACGAACTCGCAATCGACACTTAGAAAATATCCGACGGCTGCCGGGCACGGTCTTCGATTTCCTAAATGCCCGGCAGTTTTTAAAGCCGCAATATATATGCGCATCCAAACGCTAGTTTCTCCAGTACTAGACTAGCAAATACTTCGTGTCATGCATAATCACACTACCTTATGACAAAATAAACTCTAGTTCCTCCCATTTCACTGCGCGTTTGCTTAAAACCCACAAGAAAGAGGTGCGAAATCTGGAAATCTGGCGCCAACGCCGAATTGTTTGCTAAACAATTTAGCCCAGAATCGGTTAGGTGACATCACATGTTGCTACAGGTTGCACCCGCTGTACGGTTACTTGGCAGAGCAACGCGAACGTGTCAACAACATCGGAGAATTTGAACAACATTGGAAGTATTTTCAAATCCCTTTTAGAAGACAACGCGCAGTGAAATGGGAGGAACTAGAGTTTATTTTGTCATAAGGTAGTATGATTATGCATGACACGAAGTATTTGCTAGTCTAGTACTGGAGAAATTAACGTTTGGATGCGCATATTGCGGGTTTAATTTTCGGTGATTTCTCAAGTAAACAGGAGGGTTAGGGTCCCGGCTGATAGCCACAGCGTTCTTAATATAGTGCTAACACACTTTTAGCCAAATTGCATTCCAATAACCGTGAGTTATATAGCAACGCAGCTTATGCCCAAAGGCTACGAGTATGCAAACCTACTGCAGGCCATAAACCTTGGTGTGCTGCCCATACTACTATTATGATTCTACAGAACTGTAGAGCACTTATATGACCGGCCAGAACAGCATATAAATGTCTAATATCATAAATACAAGTAGCAACATTTGGTAGTTGGTATTAGTTGTTCGGAAAATGCCTACCTACGATGCACTCAACTTCTCTGAATAACTTGGGGTTAGGGACAAGCTGATTTATACATTTGAGTGAGCAAATACACGCCTACCCCCAAAACAAATATGAATTACGATGTTGTTTATATACATTCACTTTAAAAAATAATTGGATCATCTGTTCAGATAAACGGGCATAATAGAAGTACAAACTAGAAATAAAGTTCAGCACGGGTTAGACTACGGCCGGGTCACACAATTAGGTTGATCGTAACGATTATGAGTATGTAGTACTGCGACACAGAGATATGTTGTAATTAAGTCGCATATCACACGCAGACGCGCTTATAGATTCGGCTTACCTCAAAATACATTCAGCGTCGGCATAAAAACAAACACTTTCAATACCTGTTGCAAAGCTGAGCTCGGATGTGCGATTATATACTCATAATTTACGATTGCTCCATTTCCCCCTTCTCACCGCCACGTATCCAAAAACCACGAGAAACGGACATAACCATACGTGCGATTACACACTCACACGAGATATATAGTTGCCGAACCACGTTATATACAAAGACGGCGACGTTATTATGCCATTCCCTTCACTATAGTAACGCGTCGCGGGCGCCGCTGACGCGTCTGCACAAGCAACAAAGTTTCACTATAACATCGGTAACGTCGGCATGTGACGCAAGCGAACGCTGCTCTGAGAAAGCAGTGCAAAAAGCTCACACGGTCGGCTCTCGGCTCTCGCTCAGCCGCACACGGACACGCACCGGCAGCACGTAGTCACACGTGACTGCATCTAGGACAATGTCTGACAACACACGACCTTAGACAGTGGAAGTATAAACCTCGGCTTTATTTGCCCGCCGGTGCAAGAACTCCAACAGGTGAATCTACGCTCGCTGGAAAGCAATACGGCGCGTACTCGCCGTGACAAGTTGCCGGTAGTAATTTCACGCATGACTTACTACGTGAATCGAGACGACTATAGTATAAGGTTGTAGAAATATGCCAACGTGACGTATAGAAAGAACTTGTTAAAACTAATTCTCAACTATTTTAAATCGGACGAGTTCGGAAAATAATAAAACATCCACAAGCCATGCACTTAGGAACACGTATAGTTGAAACCCTGCATCATTATACAGAATTCCCATCACAAACGCGAGAAGGAAGTAAAAATGACCAAATCATTTGGCAATGCAACATTCCAATCCCACTGCTCATAGACGAATTCATTGACATTTATTCTCGAACAAATATTCGTGCTTTTCATCGTTTTCAAGATGTGCCAATAATGTGAGTCTGAGATGCATAATTCTGTCTCGGTGACACAAAGTCTAGAGTTTTATAGTTTTATACATACTTTATAGAAACATACGCACGCACTCACGCTTGCACGCGCATACGCACACTCGGAGTTCTCCACTCGAACCTGTGTCATTGCAGCATTGGTTGTATACGTTATTTAACTACTTCCACTAATTAATTCACACCCAAAACAATAAGACTCGTTGACATATCAGTAGATAAAATGGTTAAAGTAGTCACTAAACCCCCTCTATATGTGGATTAAGATCTATATATGTATTTTATGATCTTTGATATATACTAACTGTAAGCTACAGTACTAACTTGTAAGATAACTAGCTTTTCAGCAGATGCTTTAAAGAAATATGCAGAAAAATTAAACCAGTAACACAAAGTGACAGCATTTATCTAACAGCTGCTACTCTGCTGCTATACTGATGTTATTCATGCTGGAGCTTCCTTTGCTCCCCCTACTACTGTTATTTGCACTACTTATAGGCAACCAAATGTACTTGATTAAACAAGTGCCGCAGAGCGACAGCGCTCAACTGACGTGTACTGTAGCCAGGTATTCTTCTGATAAACTCACTGGCAATTGAATCAAGTGCGCCCTCCTGCCACCGCGTTCGCGCTCAGAACATATATCTAGGATACTACTAATACAGATCTAAAATCTATGATACTGATAGGCTTTGCTATACCTACTGGTAGTACAGTAATAAAGATACAGCTGTGTAACTTTAATGACTTCGCTATCTTTTAACATGTTATCATGGTTATGTGTCGAGCGCGAGCGTAGTGGTGGTGGTGGGGGAGGGTAAGGGGGAGGGCGGGGGGAGGGGCAGGTGGAGGGGGCTCTAATAGCAAAAGCAGTTCAGTCCTTTGTTAACAGTCAACAAATCCATGTTTAACCCTCCTCTTAAGGGTCAAAAGGTTATCAGACACTTACTCTTCGCACGTCAGCGGAAAGTAGATTTCATGGTCCTTTCAATAAAGTGATAAAAACGGTAGGTCAGCGCTAAAACAAAAAAGTTTTGCACTCGGTCCGTTAGACCGTTATATTAAGAGTGTAGGTCGAGCCGTTGAGATTTGTGCCGCAATTCTGTATTTCCTCCTATACCTTAAGTTAAGGTGGAAATATTCCCCCTCCATTGACACATCTTGACCTTTGACCCTTGACCCCCAAATTCGACATCCCAAGTCCTTTTCGCGATCCCCCCCGACGTCCCGAATATCAAGACTGTACGTCGAGCGGTTAAGATTTGTGCCCAACTGTTGACGGATGGACGCACGGACGGACAATCATGCGATTCTACAAGCTGCATCTGACTTCATCAGCCGAGCTAAAAAGTAACGACACTGTTACAGCTGCCATAGTGGTAGTGGTGCACCATACGATTAACTGTGACTAATTGCCATAGGATGTCTATAATACAATTCATACTATAGCGTCATATGAGTATCGATATGTCACAATATGCCAGAGTCTGACCGTAACTAAGTTAATCCACTCGATACCTTTGTCAGGTTGTGAAAATGTCAGTTGGATGCACTGTGCTTGTTTTCATGTGATAAATGGAGCATGCAGATTTGAAAATGTTCAATGTCCAATCACTACGTGGCTTGTAAATTCTTATTCTATTTCCTTGAACTATTGCACATATTGTATCATGAAATAGGCAATAATTTCAGCCCTAGATAGTGGTACAGTTTAAGTCTAGAGTCCCCAACACAGGAAGTACAAATACTGAAAGGAAATTATGGTTATTATTTCTGTTACTGTTGCTGAAGTATATGCTCACAGATACATAGGTCCATTGGTGGATACCATTGTAATGCTACAAGCTCTGCCCCACTATGTCAGTCAAGGCAAAACAACTTGGGAACACCCACAATGGAAGATCATTGTAAAAATGTTCTTCAACTCTTTGTTTGGTAGCCAACATCACATACCTTGTTTTCTTCTATAAAGCAGTCACAGTCCTTGTCTAATGTAGCAGCATGTAGGAAGTCCAGCTTGATCCCATACCTCATATATCACAATTATGGTTCGATGAATAACAGAACTCTACATCATAACACACCTGAAACACAAACACATCACTGCATTAGACAATGTCTGTATGAACATACATATATGTATCAGGAGTTAATAATGACAAAGGAGTAAGACACCTCTTTGGTACTGATTTCACTACATTTTTGTCGTACGAGTTCGATGTGAATAAAAATACAAATGTATACAAACATGAGCTTCTTTTGTTCATTGGTCCATATTCTATCTTCCGGTAGTATTACCAACCGCGTAGCTTCCTTCGTTTTGACATAAATCGTACTTTTCCACGACATGGTTTTCACGTCATTTACGGTTGCGTGGCGATGCCAAGCTGTAAATTCGCACACACAGAGCTGCATCGAGGCGCGCCAGGGCTTTTCGGCCGTAGCCTAGTCGAGTGCAGAAAATTCGCCTAGAAATTAAGTTACGTTGCACCTATGCTGGGTTTAAAAATTAAAACTATTTTACATTTAAACTATAGTTATAAAATGCCTTGTTTTTATGGTTGAATCCCGCAGTTTTTTTTAAATAAACGCTGCGCTGGTAAAATATCTGAACTACTTCACCCGCGGAGGAATGATGTGTATGAATCGTTATGAGTAAACTGACGCTCCAGCCGATTGTAGCTTTTCGCACATGTGTTTTGCATAGCAACCGTTAGCTCTAGGCCGCGTACAGTTGCCGCTGGCGCTGCCTGAGGCGATCCCTGCTGTGCCTCCTTCAAGTAGCTGTGTCAGCCTGTGTGTGCGAATTTACCGCTTGCCATCGCCACGCAACAGTAAATGACGTGAAAACCATGTCGTGGAAAAGTACGATTTATGTCAAAACGAAAGAAGCTACGCGGTTTGTAATACTACCGGAAGATAGAATAACGACCAGTGAACAATAGAAGCTCATGTTTGTATACATTTGTATTTTTATTCACATCGAACTCGTACGACAAAAATGTAGTGAAATCAGTACCAAAGAGGTGTCTTACTCCTTTGTCATTATTAACTCCTGATATCAAGAGTAGATAATAACACAAGAGTAACACACCCGATTCCCGCATTTTTAACCAATTTTTTTCATCAAAATTTGCCACCAATAAAGAAGCAAGTGTATCTGTTCCTCAGCTTATTATGACCACTAATCACTCACCTTCGTGGTACTGATATTCATTTCATATATTTCCTAGCGTATTGCTGTAACTCGTAATCTTGCACGAGCTTAATTAGCACAATTTACCATTATTG
>NW_014577068.1:338378-352896 GCF_000485595.1 Priapulus caudatus | reverse complement strand
CTGTTCTTAGTAAATACACTTGTTTTTTTTATTATATGCAATAAATATTTCATAATAACAATAACAGAGCCCGGTGGAGTGGAGGCACCGCGACGTCACAAAATTTTGCCGAACAACGCCAACGGCAACGGCAACAAGTCGCCAAGTTGAGTATTAGCATCATTACTACTTGACAGTGTTATTACCAACAGTCATAATACCGGACTAGTTCCAATACGTATAATACCTAAATACTATTTCAAATAAGAACACAAGCATACTTTCACTTACCAACAGAAGTCACAATAGAATAACAAATTTTTGCTATCGAATCACGATGATCATTGCTGGCTGGTGGCTGCGCGCAGCGCCACCTAGCTGACGTTAAATGAGTTAAAATCAAGGAAGGCGATAGATTACCAAAAGCTTATACCTCATATAACACCTAATATGTTATCTGATATCTGTGTTATATGATATCTATGATACTTATTCTATTAGCCCTTAGTAGCCCTTCGTAATTTTTTGATATACTGCTTAGTAATAGTATTATTATTAATATTATTATCAGGGGCTGCACAGAAGCCGGTACGCACCCCGTACAGCGAGGGGGAGATAACCGCGGCGCCCGCGGCGCGAATACGAATCACGATAGACAGTCGATACTTGGTGTTTTTCTATAAAATCATAATATATATGCGTAGGCAAAATATGACAGTCGGAAATCTTTATTTTCTACACAAATTTCTTTGGACGATGAAACTTATGTATTTTATGCATCCGCGTCCCGTTCGCCGAACGTGGAAGTGGAACCACCCCTCTGCGGAAATCCAGAGCCTCGTAACCCCGCGCGCTTCCGAGGTGGTTGCTATGGTTTCCACGTCTTGGCGGCCAAATAGAAACTCGTAAACTGTAGTGTAAAGTGTTATTGCCGTGGTGTTTGATATTTGTGTCACACAAATTGTGTGTGTGTGTTTCTAATTTGACTTACGCTAAGAATAACTTGTCGTGTACTATGAGCCGCATACGACTGTGATTGTGAATATAAGACTTGCCGTAGTAGGGCTAGGCTAACGTTTTTTACGGCTACGGCTACGGCTAGCGCTTTTTAGGCTAACGCTATACGGTAGTTTTATTCGTGTTGGGTGACACCGTGACGGTGTCGCCTGTCGTGTCGGTGATGCCATCATCATTGCCATTGCTAGTCATCTCTGGATTAATTAAGAATGTCTTATAACGAAGATCAGGTAAAATAAATGGTTCCGTTTAAATATGCTCAATCTTGCCATTCTTGCCGGTTTGAGACCCCGTAAATCTATATACTATTAGTATTAGTATTAGTATTAGTATTAGTATTAGTACTAATACTACTATTACTATTTAGGGTTCACAGCTAGATTTTCTATACCCTGGTACTATCTAATATGCCGGACCGTACCACTGATCGAGTCTAGGGAGTCGCCTACGCCTACTCCCTAACCCTAACCCTAGGCTATACCCTATACCCTAACGTACCCTAACCCTAACCCTAACCCTAAATTAACCCTAACCCTAACCCTAACCCTAACCATATCAAATAGTTACCAGGGTACGTTCCGGTATACAGGACCGTACCAGTTACGCTTCTGGCAGTAGGCGTCCCTGGCGCAGGACATAGACCCTATGACTATGAGCAATAGTTAGGTTCCCTGGCATTGCCTGGGATAAAAATTAGGAACAACTTGAAATTCTGACATATATATTTATCAGAGTGCCTATTATGCGGCAGCCGGCCATTATATCTGACGGCTGCCGGGCACGGTCTTCGATTTCTTAAGATGCGCGGCAGTTTTTAATTTCAGCGGTTATCTCAGTAACAAGGGTTTAGGGTGTTTAGCGCGGTTAGTGAACTGCGAGCCATTAGGAAATCAACTAAGACGTGGCCGGCTTGCCGGGATATAGCCACAGCGATATATATTCCTATCATGATAATATTATAGAGGTCATATATTAAGATTGAAAGTATAAAGACAATATTATGAGATGCAAGCAAATGATCCCAAAATCAGCTGTCGTGATACGATTGCGACTCTCTATACATTTCATGCAATAGTTCATATCTAGTTTTCATTATGATCCTGAAATTGAAGTGTGCCCTATGACCACCAGTTGACCTGTGAGCTAGGGTCCTGATGGAGTGTCTATGTGTCCCCAGGTGGTTGACTGCCGGAACTGGTTACCCTGCGTCATATTGGTCCGATATCGGAACGTACTTGCGTTCTTATCTTCAATATAGCCGCGACCGTACTTCGTGCTACTCACTAACGAGTCTTTTAGCGCGCACGCTCGCCTACACCTGAACTCCCTAATCCCCTAGACCCTAACCTAACCTAACCCAATACCAACAGAATTAAGCAGCTTACCAGGGTACGTTCCGCTTATACCGAGATCGTCCCCAGGTGGTACGTTTCGGTATTACTGGACCGTTACCCAGGGTACGTTTCCGCAGTACCTTAGGGGGACATAGACACTAAGAGCGGATGCTAGGCGTTGAACCTGAACCTCATCTCACCACCCATTTGTAGGGTCATAACAAACTCTGGCTTCGTTTAGCCACACACACATGACTCATTTTGGCCTTCAATGACCTGGTGGAACGGACTTCGGCACGGACTTTTCCGGCACAGACTTTTCCTGGCCACAAATTAAATTTTAATTTTTCAACAGATAGTCCTGATCGACTTTTCGGCCAAATTCAAAATTTTGTTGTTGTGTTTATTTGTTTTAATGTTTTTATTTTTTAGCTCATCTGACATAGTCAGATGCAGCTTGTTAGAATTCGCCTTGATCGTTCCGTCCGATCGTCGTGCGTCGCCGCGGCGTCAAAGTGGGCACAAATCTTAACCGCTCGACGTTAACGGTCACGATATTCGGGAGCGGGGGGAATCCGAAACGGCCGTAAGTTGGGAATGTCGAAGCTGTCGTGTCTCAAGCATAAGCGTCAGAGGTGTTAAAAGAAGGGGCGTAACTTCACTCCTTAACTTAAGGTATAGGAGGCAAATGCAGGAATTCGCGGCACAAATCTAACGGCCTCGGACCTTAAGGCTCGTGATAGTGCGGCGTTATAGCATCATGTAGAAAAGCCCATCACTGTGGCCGAAATGGGACGGTCACAGGTCAAAGGTCAGTGGGCACAGGGCAGATTTTTAACATTTTCTGAGGACATGGGTCTGACGCGAGAACACGATTGAACTTATTTTGTTATCAGCGCGTCTGGCCTAGCATTTTACTGGCTTTATTGAAAGGACCATGAAATAGTCCCTTCTGCTGACTATGCGAAAGATTAAGTGTCGCTGATAACCTTTTGACCTCCAAGGGTACCGGGTTTAAACAATGGATTTAGTTGACCTGTTAACAACAGGAGTGATAACTGTCTTTGCTATTAGAGCCCCTCTATCCCCGCACCGCTCCCCCTTCCCCTCCCCACCCCCTCCCCGCCGCTTCCCCACCCTCCCCCTACCCCTCCCCCCACATCTCCCCCTGACCGCTCCATATGCCGGATATGGCGTGTCTAACAATGATGTTACGCAACCCTGCGTGTCTGCCCATATCTGCGCCTACATATATGTCGGTACTTACGCACGACCTGAAATTTTACGTTTATAGATCGTGCAACAGACCTCAAGATGAGCCCAACGCTTCTGCGGCTCTATGCTTTATTATTGGTCACTTAAATCCTAAATATAATTACAGAAATATTATGGATAGCACTAATTTATGTGAACTGGTATAAAAAAAAGTATTTTGGAAAAGAAATTTGAATTTGGCCGAAAAGTCCTATCTGTTGAAAATATGTGGCCGAAAAGTCCTAGGCCGAAAAGTCCTAGGCCGAAAAGTCTTACATTCATGACATGTGACCTCCAATGACCTTTGAGGTCAATGACACCTATCTCATGACACTCCCTGGGTCAAGCACTAGTTTCAGCACCCCATGGATCAACCATTTGGTCGCCTATAGCCAGGCGACAAACAGACGAACAATCATTGGAAATATTAGTATAGATGATAGGAGTGGGATTGTTGTGAAGTAAGCCAGATTCAAAATGTTAAATAATTCTTTCACAGCTTGGTAATTAAGTGCATATTGAGGATAAACCAAGAGAATTATTAATAAATTGTTTATAGTATTGACTATTGCGTAAATTTCTCATATAATTTTTCAGGTTGAGTTGGAATTTTTAAAGTCGAAGCCAGCATGTTTTGTGGTTTGGGGAAAACCATGTGTTGGCAAAACAACTCTTGCTACATGGCTCTGCAAGGACTGGAACTGTATTCTAATCAATTGTAAGCATAGCTTTGGTTTAAATTGAACTGATTTAAACAAATGAATTATACTTCTAGCAAATTGAGCATTTTCTTGAGGTACATTGACTGCATGCCTCTACATTATACGATATATTTATAGGCACAGAACTATTAGAAGAGGCAATAAAAAAAAGCACAGACAAAGGCAAAGAATTGAAGAAGTTGTTGACGAGCGGTGACATGACAACAGATAGCGTGGTATTCGACCTTCTGAATGAAAAGATTAAATCGCCAGAGGTCAGACATTATGGTACGTTAAACTGAATCATGAAAAAGTTATTGTAAACCTTCAAAATTTGCTGCTGAGAAATGACGTATAAAGGGATGGTTTCCTAGGTTTTGTGGTCATGATTTTTGTTCTGATTAAAGAAAACACTCAGACCAACCTTTCTTTCCTCAGAATTTAAAAAATACAGGTTAAAGTATATTCGTTTTCAATGAAATTATTAAAAGATATGCAGCACAAAACCAAAATAACATATTCTCTGCATTTGATTGTCATTGCAAGCTCTTCCAAACTATTTATGTTGCATTTATTGGGTTTACTTTTTGTTTTACATTATGAATTGTTCACATATAGGTTATACGTTGGATAGTTTCCCAGTAGTAGGCACAAAATATATGTCAGTTGAGAAACAACTGGATATGATATGGTCCTGGGATTTAAAGCCAGATGTCATCATAAATCTGAGGGTATGGGCATCATTTATATGTATATTCAAAATATTATCCACATTATTTGCCTTTTCACTCTCAGTACTTTGTTTTGATGAAAACATTTTAAAATGTAAATGCTTTGTAATACTGGCTAATTCAACTACTACTGCTTTTGCTATATTAGAGTAACTTGTATGTTAGTAATTTGGAGGTGATTACATGCAAAACACGTCCATATGTTCACTGCCCTTATACGATAGATACCTGACAGAGACTTGGAGAAACGAAGGTCTGATCAAAGGGTTGACTTTCTCACCAATAATCTTTACACCAGGAGTATGTACTTACCCGATGTCATCAAAACCGAAGTAAGGAAACCGCGTGCTTGTTACTGTTAGTTCATCTGATATCGTCAAGCGATATTGGTTGAGTCACTTGTCTGTCGATCTTTCAGTGATAGAGGCACATATCTAAATGGTGTCTTCAACTGTGTTTATATTTCAAATAAAGGAAAAGATGGTATCATTTAACGTTTAGCACGTTTACTTTCATGTTTGGACTGGTTTTTTGAATGCTAAAGCCATAGATAATTGTAAACTGATTGCTGGTAGAACATTTTACATACATTTTTTATGTTTTGGATTTTTGAAAACTAGTTCTGCAATTCTATTTGACATTGTAATTTATTTATTTTCCTAGGTATTCATCATACTCAAAAGAACATAAAAGTAGGCTGAAAACTTGAGGCTGCATTATTTAAATGATTCTGTGTTTAACTGATTACTACAGTTTGTATTCCATAGAGTGCAACACTATGATTAAAGAATTTTTTAAATCATATATTCATGGTATTGTTTCAGAAAATAGAGACAGAAAAGGAAGATGAAGAAGAGGCCATGGAAGAGAACGTTGAACTGGAGGTTGTTGAGGTGAAACCTTTGTTTTCTTTTGAAAGAGAATATACTCTGTAGATTGATTAAAGTTTAAACAGTACTTTGAAGAATTATTAATCACGAATTCACTTTTTCTCACGTCCATCTAAATCAGTAATTCTCTGGTTATGAAACAATTGGATGCATCTTTAAAAATTTACCATAATGCAAAATATCATGACATGAACTCTATTTTACCTTTGTTTACTATTATCAGGAGTTAATAATGACAAATTTGTCAATATTAACTCCTGATATTATATAGGTAAAGACATGTTTCGATAGAAATTTATTCGGCCAAAGAAGAAGTATAAACACACTTGTGGGTGGAAATAGTCTTTTTTTAACAGATCGATATAACATATGATATAGTAATATAATACATACAGGTGTTAGATGAAACTATAGTGAGCCCTGATGTTGTTCGCCGTCTGGTGAAACGACCAGAGGATGTCAATGACGTCCTTACTGCAGATATTCAACTGTTCAGAGCTCACCAGCTCATACAGTTGGAGGTAGGTTTTATATTCCATTTTAAACATTTACTTAGACAAATTAATGATTAATTTTTCAAGGCGTCTCTGTGTTAACACAGGCGACTAGTACAATTTGTTTTGATTATCGAGCCCACAAATTGTGCTCACTAGAAAAATCTTGTATTTTGTCAGAAGTGTTCACTTTACTCGACATATATATTATTGTAACGTTTTCCCCTTTCTTTACTTTATCATTCCCCTTTTTCTTATGTTTTCCTTGCATTATCCTCGTTAATTGTGTAATGTCGCAATAACCCCCCGGCTGTTACCACCGGGCTAAGATTTGATTGCTGGATTGTGAATTCGGCTGACTCGATTGCCACGTGGTGTGTGGTAACGGCCGGAGCGGTTATTGCAACATTACACAATTAGCGGGGATCACGCACGCAAGGGAAACATAACTAAAAGGGAAATGATAAAGTAAAGAAAGGGGAAAACATTACAATATAATATATTATTATCTTTATAAGCACTTTGGTTTGAGCAGGTGTGTATGGGCAATCCTGGTGCTGATTAGTTGACTGGTTTACTGTTATTACTGTTTACTTATTACTGTTTACTGTTTACTTATTACTGTTTACTGTTTACTGTTTACTTATTACTTATGACTGTTTACTGTTATTACTTTACTACTTATTACTGTTTACTTATTACCGTTTACTGTTATTACTGTTATTACTGTTTACTTATTACTGTTTACTGTTTACTGTTATTACTTTACTACTTATTACTGTTATACTGGTTTACTGTGGTTTACTGTTATAGAATTATATTGAGAAACACGACCAGCAGTATGTCATTGAGCTGGATGCAAACCACGCAGTGGATGATGTATACATGGTATGGCAAACTGTTTTTACTCTTTAGATGCATGACCTGTGCATGCCAGCATGCAGCATATAATCATTGTACTTTTACCTAGTAAAATGCATTATAATAATAAACAATAGCAAAAATATATGTGTAAACAAAATATGTGACATGAATTGTAATGACATTTAAGGCATGAAATGCTCTCAAAAGGTGGGGCCCCATTAGTACTTAGTCTGGCATGCTGTGTCACCGACTGGTTATAGACATGTTCCTGGTTGTTTTTGCAGAAGAAAACAACGTGGAACAAGTGTAACAATACGCTGATTATGCTCTCAAAAATAAAAATTAGGTCAAGCGTTTTAATATGCCCAGCTGTGGTATAATCCTGGGACACATCAACTTTAAAATAGGAATAGCCAAACTACTAACTACAATGTGATTATACTTGTTTTAGAACATGTTGGAGAGATTAGCAGTGCTGCCAATCCAGCGTGCGATTGCACCAAAGCGGCTTATGGCGGTGGATGATGATAGCCTTGAAGGAGCAGAATTGGATGAGATAATGAGAGCCTTAGCAGGAAAAAACATGGTGGCGCCTAAGTGGCGGTGGAGGCGCTCTAAGTGGCAAAACCTTTGTCCAGTGGCACTCTATGAAGGCAATATGGTGGAAGGAAGACCTCAGTTTGCAGTCAGGTGTGCTGGATTAACATCAACTTATGTATATTGAATGCAATCAATATACATAATCATGGTATATAATTGGTATTAGTAATTACCACAGATATCCATGAATAAAACTGATGAACGAGCTAGAAATTTTATTTGATAATCACGTGTCAAGAATGTGCAAATATGTATTACTCCGGGTTCGTAAGCATACATAATTAAAGTGTAAATTAAACAATTTAAAGTGTTAAATATATTTAGCAAATTAGAAGAATTTTAAGCAATTTGGCATATTTGGCTGAATCAATGACGTTTTAGACCATTTTATGTGAGTTTGACTTAATTATAGACATAGCTGTTGTGCAAATGATATTGTCTTTTCCTGTAATCAAAACTTATAATGGTGTTTTAAAACTTCTTTGGACTTTTTTAGAAACTATGTGCACCTATTACACTGAAAACATTAGGTCTTAATTTTTTTTAGTTTTCTAGACAAGATGTATATGTTGTCTTCGAAAGAAGCTGTGGAAAGATTCACAGAGAACCCTCGGTACTATCTCCTGCCACCAAACCCACGCATACCATGCAAGATCTGTGTGCTGGGTCCACCGCTTTCTGGCAAATCTACTTTATGTGAGAAGCTGGCTCAACACTATGATGCTGTGGTATGTCAACTACCTTAATTGCAACCATTGCAGCTTGGCTATATATGTACTTAATTGCAAGCAAGATATGTTAGTAAGTGAAATTATGAGTGCTTGCTTCCTGAGTGAGAGGTTGCTATTTTCTGCCTTTCCTTTCTGCAAATCATGTATGTAATATGATATTTTCATATATTTACTATGGTATTCTATAATGTCTTAATTTGTATCTGTACTAACTTCTCAATGGTCATATAAATATTAAAACCTGCTGCTTGTTGATTTTTTACAGGTAATTTGTGCAAAGGAGCATGAAAGCCAATATCTGGAAGAGAAGAAGATTGAGATCATTAATCAGGCAAAACGCCATGCAGCCGAGATTACAATAACCTCAATTGTAGACAAAATGGCAGAAGAAGCCTATGCAGGAGGTAACAACACAATTTCATATTATTTCTTATGTAGTTCGTGTAGAACTGCTTGGTGCTGTTAACCTTGCTTTAGAATTGAAGCTGGTGTTAATTCAGAACAGACGTATTGCACTTAATGGTATCAAAAAGCATTTTAAAGCATGAAGGTTTCTGAGGCACGGGTACGTACTATCATCAGGTCCACTCATACACTATGTTGGATGAGACTATTGACACACTTGTATAGGCACTGTAAATCAAACTGATGATAAAGACGGTATAGTAACTGATTGTTTGAGGCGCTGATGATTTGACGGTTGAAGGTTACTTGATGATTTGTAGGCGCTGATGATAAGACGGGTGGTTCTAGCACCGTGGACGAGACCCACCCAGATGTCGCAGCGGCGATGGAGGCGGCGGCTGCTGAGGCCAGCAAACAGGAAGTGACCCTCACTCCTGAACTCCACGTTGAGATGCTGCAGAGGCTGATTGTAGCTGCTGAGAAGAAGTCAGCATCCGAAAGAGAAGATGGGAAAAGGTACAGATCTATTTAGAGATAGGGTGCATTTGAGCAGATATATATACGTGCACTGATTGTCATATCACGTACCTCACCATACTAGGACAGTCATTGTACTTTCTTGCAGCAACTATTAAATGCCGATATATGATACTACATGGTCTGCCTAGTAATGATTATCTTATGTAGCCCATCATTGCAGATGAAGATAACATTGACTGAATGCACAGAAAGTTATAACAACTATGGAAATTATGTTGCATATATAACGAATAGCGATCATCACATATATTATGGTGGATGACTATGCCAAACCTAGACTCATTGCAAATCTGTAGCAGAAATCATTCTTGTTGTTAACTATATCCCACATGCTCTAGTGCACTGTGTACTGATCTCGTATAATTTCCAGGCAAGGTGGTTTTATACTGGATGGATGGCCAAGTTCTCATGACCAGTGGGTAGTGATGGTTGACAGGGGGATGCTAGTAGATGACATGATTGTCCTGACGGATGCCGGACAAGGATTGCCAACGCTGTTACGTCGGTGGCATGAGACTACAGCAGGGAAAACTGCTGGTACAATAGATATGTCTAAATGTCCCACTTGTTTAGTTACTGATCTAGCTATTTTTAACACTGTTTTGTGGTAAAGTAACTACCGGTATGTCTTTGGCAATTAATGGAGTTTTGTTATACGTAATGTCCAGAGAGAGCATAATTTCCCAGTAAATTATTGCTCAATTCTTTGTGTTGTAAATAAATGTGTAATATCACTCTCAAATCATAATATTTTACTAAGTTAAAGGTATGCCAGAATATTTACAGCATAGATTTGCATCGGATATTATCACGAATATATGTATATAGTGTATAATATATTATGTGCATGGTATTATTGCATATAATTATTGTTGTGCATACACATGGAAGCTAATCATTGCACGTTCTCCACGAGGAAACACACAAATAAGTGTTTTAAATGAACTTTTAGAGACTGGTAATGAAATCAGACCAGTTAGACGTTAATTAATATTATACATTTACCTGTACACAGGGAAAGGTGTTTAGCATCAAATTTGCTGATGGAAAATGTCTATGAAATAAGCTGAATTGAAGATGTGCATAAAATGTTTCTATTTATTGCCTAACCATAGAGAATATTTCTTTATGAATAGGCAGGCTTTGACAGTTATCACTGTTCATCATATACATATAGATATGCTATATATATATATATATATATATATATATATATATTGATAATATTATCTTACTCCTGATAATATCATAATGGAGTGGATTGCATCACCAGAGGGCACTGAGACTGAAAACTTCAAAATGAGAGCTCAGGAAGAGCAGGCAAAGCTGGAGAACATTGTGTCTCTGGTCACTGGAAACACAAGTCTAGAAACAAAGACTGTTGACATCACTAACAACTCGGTGGAAGAAATTCTCCGTGAAGTCATTTCGAAGATAGAAGGTACTCGTGAAGCCATGAGTGCTCGGTGATATCACTACCAGTGTTTATCCCACGTCTATTCATCATAAGAAAAGGTCGCATGAGTGCTGCTAGTAGTAGCCGCACAAATCTAAATGCTTTGAATCACAACGCTTATATTCCTGATATTATTTACGTACTAAAGACGAATTCTTGCATATAAAACATATAATATGGAAATCTCCCAGTATTTCTTTATTGTTCCATCTATCCATCTGTTTTTAACATGGTCAGAATGTTGCTGGTTTTTAAAATCCTTGCGTGCAATAGGACGTTTCAAGTATCAAGCGTGGGAGTATTCACCATTAGACCAGGAGGAAGATGATGAAGACATAGGACAACTTATGGAGGAGTATTTTGAGCAGGCAGAAAATGGTGTTACACAAGTATGCCTAGTATAAACAAGATTGATTGTTATAGCAAGGGTTAAAATTAACGAGAGTCTGGAGTTGAATACTCCGTTTTATTGATGGACTTCATGCGATTCACTGAAAATGCTGCTATGCATGACCAACATTCCAAAACATTTAATAAAATATTGCTTTTAGCATGCAAGTCGTGCAGTCATATTCTGCAGCTAATATGGTGTACAGCAATGTATAGCAAATAGCACAATCATTTATGTTAATCTAGTTGTTATTGCTAATGCATTATTCTTCACTTTAGATTTGAACTTCAGATTCTTATCTTTCTGTACTCCTTCAAAAGTTAATTTATACTGATTTTATAGAGCATACTCTTGAAAGTTACTACCTTGAGCATATCTGATACGTATTGCATATTTGGCACTATAAGGCTTTTGCGATTAATTCAATATTCACTATAGGTAATCACCTCATGTTTTGCAGCTGGAAGACCCAGAGACATATAAGAGCAGGTTAATTGCACTGGGTGATACGAACCGTTACTGCCCAGTGGCTCTGACTGAGAAGAACGTGCTCTATCCAGGAAACCCAGAGCTGTCAGCAAAGTTTAGAGAGAAAACTTACTTTTTCTCTACGGAGGATGCTAAGGGAAAGTTCCTGCTGTCACCGTCTGCATTTATGCCTGATAGTGATCCTCCAAAGGTAACTGTAATTTGATTTATAATGTATAATGTATAATGATTTTATAATTATTGTACTATATAAATTGAAGTAGGCCTACTTTGGTATTTAAACCAAATATTCAATTCGTTATCAATATATGATTTATAGGCCAGTCATCGGGAGAATTTATGGACTATTTGTGTTTTGGGCATAACCCCTACATTTTTATGTCTTAAGTAATCTGCATTATATCCAACTTATTTGAAAATGGCTACTCTAGTTCTGACTTTATAGTATACAATATTCATTATTATCAGGTTTATCACATGTGCCCACTAATTTCCCTTATGTTTTTCTAGCCTCCCCCTCTTCGACTGTTCATGTTGGGCCCACGGGGAGCTGGAAAAACGACAATCGGCCGGCTTCTGGCCCAAAAACTAGGCGTTTTTCACATCAAATTCAGAGAGAAGTTGCAGGAGCTGATTATCCATAAAACACAGCATCCAGTTGTACCAGCAGAGTTCGAGGAAGATAAAGAATTTGAAAGGTAAATATCTTGCAGATAGACACATAGAAAAAGATTCACATTCAAGATCACGGGAAAGTGCGCCACTATACAGATTCACATTTTTGCCGCATTTAATTATTTGAAAAATCCACAATTTGATTTTATGAGATGTTAAAAATGTTTGTTGTGTTTAAAGGCACCATGCAGCTCAGCACTAATTAGTGCCCTATAGTGAATATTAAGAGTCAAAGATGCATAGAAACATTACATTTTCATCTTTTGCTACATGCTATTTCGTTTCACACGTTTTGACCAAGCTTATGTCCATTTTTCAACGTTTTATTAATTTAATTGTATTGATGGTAACATCATGCAGCAACGGCAGAAACAGTAGTGCAGCAGCAGCTATTGCCTTTCAACCAACACTGTCGTGCTGCACAACGTGCTATATTTGTGGTATAATAAATACGTGTTGATTCCAACCTGAAAAATATGACTGAATAATCAAAGTTTCATTATCAATGTTTCTTGTAATTGAGTTAAATATAACCCATTTGTAATTGAGTTAAATATAACCCATAGTAATTGTTGCACTATTTTAGTGAGGATGGGAAAGAAGATGTGGAGGCTGCTGAGGATGAAGAACAGGACCCTAAAAAGAAGTATGGCTTTACAGAAGAAGAAGAGAACATCTTTTCTTTTTTAAAAGATGGGGAAGCTCTAGCACCAGAAACTCTTGCCAGAATACTACCTGACCTGTGGCAGAAAGAACCTTACATGTAAGACACACTTTTCTAAACACAGTTTCTGAGGAAATACATTTCTAAACACCATTTCTAAGCCCGTGTAATACATGTATACGAGTAGCTGACATTTAATAATGTAACAAGAAAGTGTTGTAGACACTTGGAAGTAGAAGATAAATGAGAAATATTGGTACCCACACTGAAAAACTCGTTTATTGTAAGCAAAAACAAAGTGAATTCAAAAATACTTAGACTGACTATATAAGATCGATCAAATTAACCTTGAATTATACTTTGAACTATGGTGATCATAACTAAGAAGATTGTGTATAGGTCACATGGCTTCATACTTGAAGACTTTCCTCGAACACCTGAGGACACTCACTTTCTGGCCAGCAGTGGCTTCTTTCCAGATGCTGCCATCCTCTTGAGTAAGTTGGAGTGCATGAAAAGATACAGATGCATGAAAATACTTCTATAGTGTGTGCAAATAATTGCATATGTTCATTACATATAGCTTTCTATTGTTTGCTAAATTTTTACTCAGTATGGTTCAGGAATATTCACTCTTACGCACGAATATATGTGTATAATAAGATATGTGAAACGTTGGTAGACTTGGAGGATTCAGCTGTAATCTCCAGACTACTGCCGGAAAGGTTAAATAAGTGGAAGGCAAGAAGAGATGCCAGACATCAACGAAAAAGAGAAGCAAAAGAGAACATGGACAGGGAGAGAGTAAGTCATAACGTGTATATAAAATGTAATATGTAGTCATCTGTTATAACATAATTATCCAGGGTTCGTAGCGGGTCTTCCAAAGTCTTACAAGTACTTATTTTGCGAAAAATAAAATAAGGGCCCTTATTAGTACTTATTTTTGGTGAAATCTTAGAAAAGTACTTAATAGTCCTTATTTTTTGCCAAAGGACCATTTTTCAACATTGTTTTATAAACTGTTCTCAACTTAGAGTAAGAATTGTTGTATATATAATACGGAATAATTAAATCTGCTGTGCAATTGTGTATATAAATATTATTAGTGTACTTTAATAGTCGGTGATCTATCAGAAATCGCGTAAAAGTCTTATTTTGGCCTCCAAAAAGGGTCTTATAAGTCCTTATTTCAACATGTGTCTTACTACTATGAACCCTGTATATGTAGTACCCGAGGTGTCGGCGAGTATGTCGCCTTCGCCTACTCCCTAACCCTAACCCTACCCTAACCCTAACCCTA
>NW_014577068.1:326568-336931 GCF_000485595.1 Priapulus caudatus | reverse complement strand
CTCTCTCTCTCTCTCTCTCTCTCTCTCTCTCTCTCTCTCTCTCTCTCTCTCTCTCTCTCTCTCTCATTGGAGATATATGTATTTAGTCATTACTGTTGGTGTACAATAGAGATTTTAAAATAATCATCTGTCTTAACGTTTGACAAATAGTCAGTTTGAAACACATTTTACCAGTGTGTCGTGACGATTTCTTCTTTCTGTAACTGTTCTCTGCAGACGATTCAGATGAATGCAAGAAGGATGGAGCTGGAAGCAGAGCGTGCTGAGGCTGCAGTGAAGACGGGCGATAGCGGCTCGGCAGGCGAGGAGGACGAGGATGAGGCCGGCACATCCAAGCCCAGCATCGATGACATACTGCAAGAAGAGTTTCCCGTAAATTGAAAAAATTTGCTACCAAATTCAGATTAGTTCTAGAAATTGAATTTTGCATCGCCAGCGCGGACCGTGTGCATGTCTTCTATGCCCACTAAATGTCAGGTAACTCTACCTGAACGTGAGAACGTGTCAACGAGAGACATGACCAACACCTAATGAAAAGGGCTTATTGTTCTCACCTTAAATACTTAGTATCAACTCTTTTAACTTAATTTTAGTATTAACTCGCAAATTTACGTATTGAGCCGTAAACATATATAAATGAATCTAAAGCTGCTATATTACACATGTGGTGGGTGCATCTAGGAACCAGAAGCAGATGCAGGAGATGATGATGAGACAGAGACGGAAGCCAGAGAGAGGATGCAAGGAGAGCTTGGCCACACATATGAGAGTGATGTTGGCAGAATCGAGTCAGTTAAGGTCTGTACATATTTCTACACTGTTAAGGTCAAGAAAATTCGACCATGTTCCTTATCTAGCTGCAATTGATATTAATTAGTTTACTAGTAAAATCAAATAGTAAATGCACATTTGTTTTACTTGATTATGCATCGCAACCATGGACAGTTTATGTGAAAATGTTACTGTATTATTTATTATACTATATTATTTACATCAATGATTTACCTTAAATGAAAATGGAAGGTGGAAACGGTTGACAATATTGAGATGGGTTTGATTCATTAGAGTTATAATCCAACTATGATGCAAAATGTTGTAGGAAACGCTTGCCGAGTTTCTCATCCCTTGCATGGAGGTAGAGGCTAGTAGGAGGCCAAGCATCGTTCAGTGTGTGCTTGAGAGGCAAACTAAGTACATGGTTGACTTCAGAGACAGCATCTTTGAGCGTGTCTACCCTGTCACGCATCAAGTGGCTAATGCACTTCTGGGTACTGGGCACAAGGTCCTCAGCAAATTTGGGAAGTTTTGTCCTGTGAAGGTAGGAAAATTTCACAGTATCTTTGCTGTCCACCAGGGATATTCTAGGCAACCTCTAAAATCAAAAAAAGAAATAGTGGTTTTCTAACAGCTGTGGATCTTATTCTCATCATTGATGCATGGCACACATTTAGAATATCAATTTACAATAACACCAGTAACAGACTGTTAATGGCATGATATAATACAGAAACCATAATACATAAACAGAATCCTTCAGTTCTTAAAATTATTGTGATCGTGATAATATAAATAAACAGCTTGTGAGTTGTTGACATTCATTATGTCATGTCCGTGTAACATAATGCTGAAAAAATTTATATCTGGCTACAGATTTCTGTTGAAGGTCCGTTGATTTTTTAACAGCTTCAGGAAGGTGATGTGTTCCCACCACAACCATCAGTGTACCCAGCTGTATACAGGCAGCATGTGTACTGGTTGTCCACGCAACGTGCACGAGATAGGTTCATCAGTCATCCATTTGGGTTCCTAAACTGTACCCCTCCTGCACACATGGTACCTATACACATGGCGGTTGTTGGACCGCCAAAGTCTGGAAAGACGAATGTCGCCAGGAAATTTGCAGAGGTAAAAATTTACGCCTGGAATTATGCTGTAAATTCAGTTGTAAATTATGGCGATGACGATGATTATGATGATGATGATGATGATGATGGTGATGATGGTGATCATGATGATCGTGATGTCGGTGGTGATCATATTTCATTGTTCTGTACAGGAATATGGATTAGTACGAGTGTCTGTGGGAGATGCAATGAGGCATGTCTTAGAGGTGCTACCCAAGTCAGATCTGGCCATCAATTTGAGGGAGCATCTGTGCCAGGGATTGACAGCACCAGACGAATTAGCTGTGCAGGCTCTTGAGGTGATGCTTACGGGTTCCCGCTGCCAAAGCCACGGCTGGATACTGGATGGTTATCCACTCACGCACCAGCAGATAGGCTTGTTGACCGAGCGCAGCATCATTCCAGTGAAGGTGCTAGCGTTGATGGTGGAGCCCAGGGAAGCAATGGCACGTGGTGCGAAGGACAGGAATTCTGCCAACAGGTCCGATTGCAGGGTTATTACTATAGGCATAGATATTTGCGAAGTTTCCTGCCTCTCACCAGAAAACGTGTATAGAGAACCAGTTTACACGTCTCCAAATTCTGCTAGTTGTATCCCCCACGACGAAGTCGGCGGGGATACTATGGTTTCATGTCTCCCCCGCCGCCGCCGGCGCTCGGTCCGCCGCAGAGAATTTCCCTTCCGCTCTATAACTCGACCCCTAATTGACCTAGCGTGACCAAACTTGGTATACTTACACATCTTGGGGAGAAGGTGTGCAGAGTACCAAAACCAGGTTACTGCGACCTTTACTTGACCTTTACCTTGACCTTGATCATATTTCCCTTCCGCTCTCTAACTCGGCCCCTAATTGATCTAGCGCTACCAAACTTGGTATACTTACACATCTTGGGGAGAATCTAGCGCTACCAAACTTGGTATACTTACACATCTTGGGGAGAAGGTGAGCAGCGTACCAAAACCAGGTCACTGCGACCTTTATTTGACCTTTACCTTGACCTTGATCATATTTCCCTTCTGCTCTCTAACTCGGGCCCCTAATTGACCTAGCGCTACCAAACTTGGTATACTTACACATCTTGGGGAGAAGGTGAGCAGCGTACCAAAACCAGGTCACTGCGACCTTTATTTGACCTTGATCATATTTCCCTTCCGCTCTCTAACTCGGTCCCTAATTACCCTAGCGCTACCAAAACCAGGTCACTACGACCTTTATTTGACCTTTACCTTGACCTTGATCATATTTCTCTTCCCCTCTATAACTCGGCCCCTAATTGACCTAGCACTACCAAACTTGGTATACTTACACATCTTGGGGAGAGGTGTGTCGCGTACCAAAGCCAGGTCACTACGACCTTTATTTGACCTTTACCTTGACCTTGATCATATTTCCCTTCCGCTCTGTAACTCGGCCCCTAATTGACCTAGCGCGACCAAACTTGGTATACTTACACATCTTGGGGAGATGGTGTCGCATACCGAAACCAGGTTGCTGCAACCTTTATTTGACATTGACCTTGACCTTGACCTTCATCATATTTCCCTTCCGCTCTATAACTCGGCCTCTAATTGACCTAGCGCGACCAAACTTCGTATACTTACACATCTTGGGGAGAACACGGGTGATACATGTAGTTGGCGACAACTGCCCTTTCTAGTTTTTGGAAAGATTCTTGATACGTCTTGGGGCAGAATTTCATTAGTTTTTCATTTTGATATATTAATACTGTTTACATTATTTAGGATGCTGCCACTGCATGACAGCGCGAAAATTCTCGCTATGCGCATCGTGGAGTCACAAAAGCAGCTGTCTAGTGTGCAGAGTTGGTATCAGGAGGAGCATAATAACTGGGAAGCCATTGATGGGGAACGATCCAAATGGTGGGTGTGGAGACATGCTGTCGAATTGGCGCAAAGTTCAGTAAAGCAGCTAGAAGATTACCTGCATCTGACTGGAAAAGGTATAAAAAAGGAGGTCAGGCCACAGAGGAATATTGCTTTTCTATTATTATATTTATCATCCACAGTTCTTTGTGATTTTTAGTTATGCAATATACTAGATCGTATCATTTCATTAAATCACATCTAGGTTGCTCAGCATCCATATCAGGAATGTGTATACGACCAAAAGAGTTTAAACAGAAGCTTGGAGAATTTCAGTATTACTGTCCAGTGAGCCTGGCAGAGGATGGGCAACTCATCGATTGTTCAGGTGACACCTTGTTAAGCAACATCTACGTTTCAAACAGGAAACTCTAGCCAAAGTCAAGAGCATATTTTCATCTTTAATTCTAACAAGTTTAATAAAAAAAATGTCTTCATTGGTTAATGAGAATTTTTTCCAATGTTTTGTTTTTTCACACCTGATTCTGCTGTATACTTTATTATTAAATTTAATTTTTTTTTTATTCAAATTAACCTATAGCAAATGATGGACTGAGGTTTGCAGCCGAGTACAAAGGCAGGTACTACAAGATGGCTTCAGCAGAGAAGTTGCAGCAGTTTCTCGCAGATCCGGAGAGATTTGTGCCGCCATCTACATCCCGAACCCTCCCACCTGCACACCTTCTTCCTCAGAGGAAAAGTTTAGTTGATGTAAAGCAGATGTTCCCAAAGCAAGCTGACCTGCAAGGCTTCTGTCCTGTGACCTATATTGACGGAAACCTCAAGTACGTTTCACAAATGCCTAATCCCGCCGTCCAGTCGACCGATCCGCCTCGATGGCACAGCTTAAATGATGCAACACCGCCGAGCGATGTGTTGTAACACGTTCGCCATGTCATCACAATATCAATGCTTTTAATTGCTATTCTTCGAAACTCACTTACATAGTTATATTGAGAAAAATGTTGCTCTCAATGTGCTTTTACCCTTACAGATACGAAGCTCTGGTTCCTGGTTCCCAAGACCTAGCCGTAACATATGATGACAAACTTTTCCTATTCACATCAGAGCAATGTTTGGAAAAGTTTTTAAGGTGATGAGATAAAATGGTGTCCAGGGCAATCTAGATGAATTGATTAAGTATATATTATTATATTATTAATTTATTAAACTCTTATTATTTAAGTAAGATACCAGTACACTTTTGTTTCTTATCATAATACCACATCGCAGACGTTTTTGTTGTGCGAAGGCTGCCAGAGAGATATTCATCAGCAGTTCTTCCACATAAGTTGCCACCTCTGAAGCAACCACTGGTTGTCACTGGTCTACCCATGCTGGGATACCTGGAGCAGTGTGTGTCACATGCAATCATCAAGGCATTGACTGCAGTTGGCACCTTCAAACCAAAGTTCCCATTTCAAGATCCTACAGTGTCAGCTTTAATATATGTTGCTTATCATCTAAAAGGTATGCAGTTACTCAGCCAGTGTCTTGTATTATTTGCAACAATACAAGACTATTTAAATTTGTCTCGAAATTATGTATGACCACGTACATAATTACATATATAGTCCAAATATGCTTATTATATATGCATGATTAAATAATGATGAATACTCAAAACATTTGTTAGTCATGCATGTATAATATTGCAGTCAAATGTGTACACTTTAATTTGACATCTTTCATTCATCTTTATTGATGAAACTCATTTCCACATCAGGTAATATAACCTACCTATTGAGAATACATGAGTGGTAATAGTTTTCTATATCATACCATACCATATATTTTATGGCCAAGGGATTTGAATATGGGTGATTTTTAGTAGGTGTATGTCGTGGTACGTGAGTACATGTAACATCAGCAACACACAGTAATACTGAATGAAATTATAAATTATTTGTTAAAACTATTTCCATTTTGACCATAACTGAATTGCAATTATAACAATCATTCTGGTGATTATCGGTTTATTTAAACATTTATTGAGGCATTTACTCAGTTACACCTGGTTTTGTTTCAGCATTCAACCCAAAAAATTCAGACTATGTGAAACAGAAGTATAGGCATCTCTTACAGAAGTACGAGGACCAGTGCAACCTTATTGGCTATCTTGGGCAACACATGACAATCCAATACCAATGCCCAAGGGAACGAGAAATAGAATTTGACTATAAAATGGAGAACTTTTTAATGCTAAAAGACAGACTGCATGTGCAACGTGTGGTAGAATAAAGTTAGTCTGTCTATCAAATATACTGCAATATCAGATGGGTTATTGCACAAAACAGAAGAAATGTTGTACTGTGTTTACAGTTGATACTATTTACATATTAATGAAAAATATTACCCTTCCTTTTTTTACTCTATTTAAAGTAAAAATGACATTAATTTTAAGCTTGAATTGTATTAAATGTCATATTGCATAACTGTTTTGGCTACCACTTCTCAATTTATCATATACCACACATGCAGCTGTCATTGTAACAAATGCCCTGTATCTATGTTTAATAATTAGTCAATGACACTTTAGTATTTTACACGTGTTAATACCATTTATTACCTGTAAAACTTGGTTACAAAAATTCTATGTAATCCTATTGTTACTTCTTGGTTACTTACAATCAGTATTTCTTCATTAACTATTGATTATTCACATCTTGTTCTTAGATAAACTAAGTCGCTGTGTAGATAACACGAGGATATATGCGAAACTGAAGACATATTTCAAAACCTTTCTTTGACATGTACACTCATTGAAATGCATTGCACATATTTCATTGTGTACTATAGCACTCCCAAGTGAGAGTAAAAATGCAAGTAACAAAACAAAGTTTAGACACAGGTTCCACTTGTACTTTATGTGTGAGAGAACTATGTCAACAATATGCAAAATCTAATACTTGGCTGGGCAGCTTTATATGACAGAACCATAATACTTTCAGAACAGCAGTAAGCTATGGTTCCACATGCTGCCTAGTGTTAAGTTTTAATATTCTCTCACATTCTATTTGTTGTTATAGCTAAAGAGTATGTTACCCTTAATAAAGGAATTTTGTATTTGCCAAAACCCAAGTGACCTAGCACAAATCACAATAAAAACAAAAAAACAAACTTATTTGTTTATCATTTTTATGCGTGTATACAACTGTCATGATGCTTACTCTTGGTCGACCTACTTATACCTACTCTTGCATTGCTAGGGTGGGTTACTATAATGAAAAAGTCTCAAGATTTGGCTTACACCAACTTGGGTTAATCACTGAAAAACTGCTTAATTTGCCAATACACTTGCTGAGCAGTTTACTTTTATTGACCCAACATGCTATTTCTTCAATAGGTTTCACACCATGAATGGCTACACGCTGTTTATATGTGCAAAACAAACGACTGGTCATGGTCCTAGCACCTGTTGCATAAAAGGCACTGCCTTTGCTCATAAGCTCAAATGTGATGCTATTATCATCCTAATTATACAAGTGTGTGAATAAAGAGCTATCGCACGATGGCGGAAATCTGGTATCAAACACTAAGCCTTAAATATAGCCAACTACTACTGACTTAATGGGAGCAATTAACTAGACAGGAAAAATTCTCGTTTCACCAAAGGAATGGTTTTATGAAAAATGAGAAATTCCATTAAGCTTTCATTTCCTAAATTTGTTGTTCTTTTCAAATATGCCCCGTTCTTGATAGACATTGAACAGTGCATCCTTTGTACCAAGGTTAGAATGTAATGTTCACCCCACTAATACATTTGCTTTTTAGCACAATCACCTTTTAACTCACGGGTCATTAAAGACAGAAACGTTTCCTATGCATGATGCCTCGTGTCTTGCCAATGTGATGTCTGTCAAGCACCTTACAGAAATATCCAAGGGGGTTCAATTTCCTCATGGATGACCATGAATAGAGTATGTACAAATATGTGCCAGAATAGCTATTTGGAGGTGGTGAAAAGTAAAATGGCAAATTGTTGCATGAAAACAGGAACACGTGCTCTGAGGCACTCAACCACTCACGTCTGCTGGTAAAGATGATGTGCATGCTTCTCACTAAAAAAGCTTCTTAGTAGTAACACTTGACCCACCATAACAACAACAATGACGACAGTAACTCCAATAGACCACCACATCACTCTGTCATTGAGACCTTCCGCTCGCCTTCTGCCCTGAGCTTCTCGCAATCTGTGATGTGTCTGGTAGTCTATCACCACCTTCAATGATTCGTGCACTGTAGCTGATGAAACCTCCATCTGAAAAGGCCAAAAAAAAACATGTTTTTGTCTCACATGTGCCTTCTCAAGAATGTCTTAGCTAGGAATAGATAATAAGAATGTGGATTTTGATTTGGAATTTTAGCAGACGTGAAGTTTCAAAATTGGCACATATTCATGATTTGTACTGAGGCATATTGTATGTTGAAACGGCAATATACACAATTATACAGTATACAAATTTACAGTATCATTTAAGGATACTCTCAAGGTTTTAGGCAAAGTTTTACAGATTTTTAATTTTCAACTTTATTCGATGGCTAACACTATGTGCCACCTCTGTATATGCTCATTTCTCCATGTAACGGTACTGTCGGTACATGTGAACTTTTAGAGCGTTTTGATTGCCCACGTACACGTGTAGTGAGCAGCAGCTGACGTCACTGATGACGTCAGAGACATGATACAACCAGAATTTTCATGATATTCACTAAGCCAGTATCATTCAGCATCAACCCTCCTACAGCTGTCATCTTGCTAGTGATAGTTGAAATTGCCGCGCGACCGAAAATAGCCCCCTTTCCCTTGTTACACACCTTGCATTTAGGCGCGTGTTTGTTGACACATAGCTTGGTAACGGCATGCAGTACATATCGTACGCGCGTTTTGCATGAAAGTGCGGTGGTAACCTCGTAATTTCTCAAGGTGCATGGAACACATTACCAATTTAGTGGTGTCAGTTAGTCATGGATATGTCACAGTAAGTACGAACAGTAACAGTAGATGTTTCACATACGTTCAACCATTTTGCACACAGGCGGTCGATTATTGTGAAAAATAGAAAAACGCTAATTTCTCCGTTTCGATTTCTGACATAGTAGCTGATGTATCTATCTATATATATATAAAGTTGTTCAGCCAAATTAGTCCATACTCGCATAACTAGAGAACTCCGCAGCCTAGAGGAAAACTAAAGATATTTTCAGAATCAGCACGTCTGGAAGGTCTGGAAGGTGGAAGGTAGAAGGTGGTTAACAAAAATATAAAAAAGTTAAAGTTAAAAATTGATAAAAAATTCTATTCATCAATAGATGGTGGTGCCTACAGATTAACATCACGTACGTGTGAATCTATGGTGTATACCCTTAACGGCGCAGTGGCCTAATCGCTAGAACATCCGTTTCCTACACCGGGATTCCAGGTTCGAGTCCCAGCTGGGGAACTTATTTTCCCCTTTTTTCCTTTTTCCCTTTACCTACCTACCTCTTTAGTATGTATTATTTTTAATTTTTAATTCATTTAACTTATTATTTTTTTAATTTATTTTTTATTTTTATTATTTTTATTATTTTTTACTGTTTGGGATGGGATGGGATGGGATGGGATGCGCGCATGCGGATGGGAATGATATGGGATATAATCGGGATGGATGGGCATGGATGCATGGATGGATGCATGGATAGATAGAATAGTTAGATTTTTTGCGGTATTGTTCCTTTTAACCATAGCGCGTTCACCAGCTGAAGTAACGCCACTGATTTCCCCGGGAAACGCCGGGTATCCCGCTAGTAAATGGATATTACTCTGTGATTACAACTCGGATTAATTTAATTTTACACTCGTTTTAATGGTAACATATTCCTGTAAAAAAGAGCATCAGGGATTGTTATTAAATGCCGTATTTTTATTAGTTATGCCTCTTTATTCGCTGGAAATTTTCATTCTAACACAACTTGATTTTTAAGCAGTTTTTTCAATTTTTTCTTATTAAATATGAAACTTAAAGGGATATTCCCAGTTTGAGATAGTTGCTGTGCGTCGGATCGATAATCCGAATCCGATCGAATCCGATCGGATTCGGATTCGGATCGGATTTTACAATTATTAAAGAATCGGATTCGGATTCGGATTCGGATTCAAATTATGTCGTCGGATTCGGATTCGGAGTCGGATTTCCAAATGCTGTCGGATTCGGATTCGGATCGCCGGATCAGGAGAGAAGTGTGCGTGTTTGTGTTATGTGTGTGACAGAGAGAGAGAGAGAACACAGACAGAGAGGGAGTGTGTATGTGTCAGAGAAGAGAGAGAGAGGAGTGTGTGCGTGTGTGTGTTGTGTGAGAGAAGAGAGACAGAGTTAGTGCTTGCGTGTTGTGTTGTGTGTGTGACAGAGAGAGAGAGAGAGGTCTGTTGTTTTGTTTGTGTGTGATGACAGAGAGAGAGGAGAGAGAGAACGAGAGAGGAGTGTGTATGTGTCAGAGAGAGAGAGAGAAAGAGAGAGGTGGTGTGTGTGTTGTGCGCGCGCGCGGCCTGTGTGTGTTGTGTTTTGAGAGAGAGGACTTGGAGAGGGAGTTG
>NW_014577068.1:319558-322058 GCF_000485595.1 Priapulus caudatus | reverse complement strand
ATATTAGGAGAACGCCTAGCCTGTGAGCGGCAAAACTTCATATTTCATCACCTTCCGTCCTGTCTCTTGCTCCCCGGACCGTGGTCCCTCGCCTCAGCTGCCTTCTTCTTCTACCGCCAGTTATCTTCCTGCCACCGTCAGTCGTCACACCCCTGCTCTGCTCTCTCAAGCAGCAAGCGAGATTAGGAATTTTGATCAGTCCGTAGGACGTATACGGCACCCTTAAAATGCGTGCTCGGGCTATGGCGCAAATCTCCAGGAAAAAAAGATTTTTGAAAATAGTTACGTGTTTAAAGGACAAGAGGTGCGGTATGCTAGCATAGATTGGTATGATAAAAAATGCGCATCAGTAGTCTTCTTCTCAGAATGAGGAGAGAAGGCCTGGCATGTCAGAGGTTTCCGCCCGGCATTACCAGGTCGAGTACACAAGCTGCTACGGTCGTTGTTAGCCGCGTGCGCAATATCTCGCCAGAGGCTTATTAATTTTGAGAGGAATATGCATTAATATGCGTTTATTGGATATTCAGCATACGATTGCTGTAAGAAATTCTTATGCAGTAGTACCTGGCGTTATATAATTGGAGCACGCCCTAGCTGTGGGGCGGCAAACTTCTACTTTCATCATCTGCATCCTGGCTTGCTTGCCTCCGTGTGCCCGCTCAGCTTACTGCTTCTTCGTACTGCGCATTATCTTCCATCTCTTTCAGCTCGCAGACTACTCTTGTCATCGCTCAAGAGCTACCGCTTAATATTCATGAATGTTCATCGGTGCGTACTGCTCACGCCTACAAATCCGTATTGTCGCGTCAAACTAGCGAGTCGGCAATATCTTACTGAGCTTAAATAATTTTATAGCGAAAAATAGTGTATTTAAAGCTGAAGAAGCGAGTGGAAAGTGGGTCTGCCATAGATTTTGTATGACATAAAAATGGCATCAAGGAGATTCTCTTAAAAGATATAGAAAATGCAGGACCCTTGCAGGTAAGCTCCCGCCGGCATATATCCATGCAAGTCAGTGACCAAGTCTGGCTACGGATTAGGGCCTGGTTAGGCGCTCCTTAGGCAATATCTACACCGCAGACTAATTAAGAAATATACATAGGCGTTATGATGTTGTAATTAGATGAGCATTTATTAGTTATTATTGAGGATATGACGCTTAGGGTAGCTACAAAGAGTAGATTTACGCGGTAATTAAACTCTACTATATAGCTTTTATTAGCCGTGCTGTTTATAGTTAGCGGAGAAATCACATAGGCCTGTGAGGAAAGTAGCAAAAAACTTCAAATAATAGTCCACATCATCACTTCCGTCTCTGTCTCTTGCCTTCCCGTGTCCTACGACTCTCAAGGTATACCTCCATTCCATGCTATCGCCCTGTTCATCTGCCTGCTCGCTGTCCGTACCGTGCAGGCCCTCACCACCCTCCTCTCGTGCTCGATCAGCAAGCAATATTACGTATTTTGATGTTCCCTAAGGCACCGCACCCAGCATTTATTTACAACACGATGAAGCGCTGAAGGATGAAGCGAGTAGGCGTGCGCGCACACCATACGATAAGTTCTTCAATATTTATCGCACCACGATTTTCTGAGGTCACGGGCGCACACCACAAAAGCGCGTCACATAAATCGGTTCAAAATCAACACATGTTGGTTCTGAACGATACCCCGATAAAAATAACAGATCGTCTAACAACTGACGCGCACGCTCACTCGTTTCATCGCATTTTTATCGGCTTATCTCTTCCATCGTGTAACAAATCAGAGTTGACTGTTAGCGTGGCCTTTACTGCACGCTAAAGACGGTGGCTCGGAGCCATGCGCAATATTCATCCCGAGAAAAAAAATTGCGAATTATGCCTTTAAAATGAACGAGGATATTCTAGCATTTGTAAATAGTAACAATCTAATCAGTACGACTTCCGTGCTAAGAAAGCAGGAATGAGAAGAAGCGTTGGGCACAGATGCTGCTTTAATATAAATCGAAGGTCCCCCGCATACCAGATCTCAAGTACGACACATTTGGGGCAGTGTGTGACTACTGATTCATTACATGTTAGTGTGTTGAATAGAGCGGCGCAATAATGCAGCACAGAGGAAGATTGTTTTGATAACATGATTTGAATATGTTAGGCGGATGATCTACAGGCATAGCACTCTACTGCTGAAAAAGTATCTTATCAGTGAGATCCAGTGTGTTATGGTCTATAAAAGTTAGCGCCTAGCCTGGGGCGCTGGCATAACTTCTTAGAGTCATCACCATTCCCTACCTGTCTCTTTGCCTCCCGTGTGGCAAGTATGTGGCCATCAGTATATGGGTGGAGCTAGTCACCTGTTGCCCGACTTCATCTTTTTTTGTCCCCTTCGCACGGACTCTACCCAATATCTACTGCTTCAGCCGAATCTTGCAGGAAGACTGTTAACTGTACCAGGCGTAGCGAGCTTACCGTGGTCCTGGCGTGAACGCGGGGGTTCGTATTGGCAATGTTGGCCATTGC
>NW_014577068.1:312515-319548 GCF_000485595.1 Priapulus caudatus | reverse complement strand
CACAGGTCTACTGATAAGAATTTATTACAGAAATCTATGCTGAAATAACCCATAACCATATTAAATGTATATTCATCACAAAATGATGAGATATTGCGCATGCGCTAACACACTAACGTAGCCAGATTGTGTACTGACTGGTATATGCGGCGGGACCTTACATGCAAGGTCTGCTTCCTATTCTTAAGAAGAGTCTACTGATAGATTTTTATAATTTAAATCTATGCTAAAATACCTCTTCTTCATTTTAAATGCTTTTGAGTTTTTTGCTAAATATTCTTCTTTTCGGGATATTTTGAGCATACTCGAGTACCGTTTCATGAGTGCAGTACGGACTGATGCAAATTCATAATATTGCTTGCTGAGAGAGCGAGAGGGGTGTGAGACTGAAGGCAGGCGGCAGGCAAGATAACTGGGCTGGAGAACAAGAAGGAAGCTGAGCGAGAAACAAAGGAGAAAAGGGAAAGGACGGGAGGGGATGAAATAGGAGTTTTGCACCCCTCAGGCTAGGGCGCTCTCCTTCCTAATTATAAACACAGGTCTACTGAACACAATTTACTACAGAAATCTCGCGAAGAGAATTTCGCGACATACAATTATTCATAAATTATATTATTTCATTCATATTATTCATTTATTTGATTTATTCTTGCTCAAACACACACAGGAGAACATTCTTAGGCTATGCCACTACTTGACAGTGCCGTCGTCGAATGCTGATTGCTTCTGTAGGTAGCCCTTAGCTCCCGCTATAGGGTCATATGACCCGCAGTGGTTGGAAACGGCAAAGTTAAAAAAATCATAGTGTGTATGACATAAGTGCATGAACTATAATGGCTGTTGGTACAATAGGGAAACCATATGAGTAATAATAAGTTTTATTCATTTATGTTTGCAAATGTCAATTACAAATGTAGTTGTTAATGGATGAATAGTTAATATTGCTCACGCACAAGTTTATTTTATCGATTCCATACCCAGGATCCAGTGCGTGTATAGCGGTCATCTCAGAACCATGATACTAGCCTGCTGTAGGCCCTAATATGTTGACGAGAGTGAGTAATTATCAAAAGATGCGTAAAATCCACAACAGTTAATACACACCGACACACCACCGTAAGGTTAAGTCCCATTCTCCGCCCTCCTCTTCTCTCACTTCACCTGCTCTCTATTCTCCGTCTCTCGCGCACTCTTCTTCTCTATCTGAGATCATAGATATATACAAACACACACATGTGTTTGTATATATCTATGAGATCAAACAATCGATGTGCTGATTGAATTTGGTTGGTCATCATGACTGCAGAATTAGAAGCAATATGTAACCTAACAAGGAGTAGGGTTACCAATGCGAGCTTTCCTTAACTAATATAACCTTTGTTGTTGTTTGTTGTTTGTTGTTATTCGTTTATCCTTCCTGCTTCACGAGGTCATGTGTCACAATTATGCCCCTCTTTGTATCTCGTTACTACCATGTTTCCTCATATATAATTGGTGTTTTGTTTTTTAAATTTGTAAAAACGGAGTGTCTATGGCTAAGATTTACTGGGATGGACTCAGACAGGATACTGGAGAGGGCCTGTTTGATGGTGGCATCCATCTCTGGTGGTATGATTCCTGTGTTTCCCTCATAAAGGGGTGAATGAATTGTCGATTGGCTTGGTTGGTGTTGGTCTTCAATACCCCCAGATCGATCGTCGTCAGTCATCTTTCCTGCCTAATATAACCCTGTGAGTCGTGCAGCAATGTAATAACTTGCTGGTCCACGGTCTCATTGGCAAGGCCACAGTCGGCATAGGCGGTACTCATCACATTGCCCCTCCCGATCTTCGAACATCGTGGTTTCAGTTTAGTGTGTCCCAGTTTTTATTCCTGTTGAGCTTGGTTCTGTTTCTGCGCCGATTGGTGAGCTGCGACGCCTGCTTATGTTAACACCTGTTACAAAATTTCGAAGGCAATCGAGCGGCCGCGGATATTATCGAGCCGCCATTTCTGAGTTGACCCCCTGTGACGTATGCATCCAATGCGCATAGCATCCTCGTAACTTTTCGGCTTCTTGTGTTGGCCTGACATGGCTGGCCTCTTGGTGACGTCATGACTGGACAGCAGAGCATCCATGATCATTGTGATTTGGACAAAGTTAGGCGACACGCTTATGCGCACTTGGAATGCGTCTACCGTCACAGGTCAACAGAAATGGCACTTAAATATCGCGCTCATCCGCTTCGAAATTTTTGTAACAGGTTATATTTCGTTTACACTGGAGTATTGTGATAATAGTAAGTTCCAGGATAGCGGAGAAGCAGTGTTTTGCCTGGCCAGAAAAACTCTATAGGCGCTGCCCAGGGTTCTATAGCTCTAAAAGCGCTGCAGGCCCCCGCCAGCAAAGCTGCTAACCAGCAATTTTGGAGCAAATTACAGTATTATCATGTCTCTTGTGTTTATAAGTCATTAATCATGTCCCATAATCATAGATCCCTCTTTTTTAGCCTAAATCTGACATGTCAGATGCAGCTTGTAGAATCGCATGATCGTCCGTTCCGTCCGGTCGTCCGTGTCCGTCGGTCGTCCGTTCCGTCAACAGTTGGGGCACAAATCTTACCCTCGACGTTACGGTCACGATATTCGGGTCTGGGGGGGGATGTCGTTCAAAAACGAGTTGGGATGTCGCAAGCTGGGGGTCAAAGGTCAAAGGTCAAGCAGTGTAAAAGAAGCGTTGGGAACATTCACATCCTATAACTTAAGGTAATAGGGAGGAAATGCAGAATTGCGGCACAAATCTAAACGGCTCGAACCTAGGCTTCGTGAGTAGTCGGTGTATAGCATCATGGTGGAAAACCACCATCAACTGCTGCCGAAATTGAGGTCAGCAGGTCAAAGGTCATGTGTGCACAGGGCAATTTTAGGACATTATCTGAGGAGACATGCTCTGCGGGAGCGATTGAAAAACTTTTATTGTTTCAGCGTGTGACCTAGCATTTTTATGGCTTTAATTGAAAGGACGCATGAAATAGTCCAGGACCTGGCTAAGATAGTATGCACATAATTTAGGAGCAGGATATCTCAATTGTTATAGGCTAATATGACCTCCAAGGAACAACTTTGGATGTGTGCCCAAAAATAGCTATTCCGGGCGAACAGCTAAAAATGACCACGCCCTTTTAAAAATGACCAGCCCCTTTTCATCGGCAATTTTGTGCTAACTATCGACATAGTGTATCTGTCTAAACCGATGGCAGCTACAGATTATTTTGAGATGTGCTCAAAATTGTTCGGAAATGGCCACTACATGTCTAGGTGTCATAGAAAATTGGAATATTTCACGAGAAAATGGCCAAGGTCAAACTTATTAACCATACAAAACTAACTACCTACATATCGGAATTGCCATATATTTATCTAACTTAAACTTTCCAGACTAGCATCAAATTTAGAACATTTGTGTCTTCTATAGAGAGCTTAAATGTTTACAAAGATCAGCAGGGAAATTGCCCAACAGCCAACAAATACAACTTTTAACACCAATTAGTATCGGTATCGTTTTATGTGTCACGTAAACCAGGGTCAGGAAACACGAAGAGCTAACACCAACAGGGTCCACGTCAAGAGGATGATGAGCAGTTTTTTTCTTTTTTTTTTTTATTTTTTTTCTTTTTCACAGTGATAGCGGTTTTTACAAAATCAACTCTCCCTTGCATTTGCAGTAGCTTGCCAACATTGAATTCCTCAGCTACGCTGCAGGGACCCCATTCTTGCGAAGCACCACTTGCCGCACGCATGATCTTGGCAGGCATCGCGGTTTTTGAGATGACAAATCTGCAGTCGGACTTAATAAACTGCCCGCTTCTTCCAAAACACAAGGACTCGCATTTCTATAATCAAAAGTGAGATCTCTAAATGGGCTTGGACCACAGACTGCTGCTGGTGATAGGCTCTATACCATGGATAATGTCTGCTTCGCATTAGTGAGGTGCAAGTGGACTTTTCTCTCAAGTCCATCTTGACGGGCATTTGCTTATCAAATGCAGCGAAGACTCACGGCCGCTCAAACTGTCTTCAGGTCTGGGGGGGTTTTGATGGTTTGAGACCATTTGTACCAAGATGTTTCCGCCATTTGTATTGCGCTTTCTGTTAGCTGTGGACAGTCGAAATTCAGGATCAGAGAGAAATTTTCCGGTTGCAGACAGCGTTCAGGCTGAAAGTTTTGTTGATACTTTGCTGGTTGTATCGCACCCAGTCAGCGCATGAGTGCTGGAGACACTTAGACAGCTCGTCTCCAGCGCTATGCAGATATCGTGGAGTGGTAATATTGATCTTTTCACTCCTGAGTTGGCGGATGAGACAGGTCTTGGAGCCAAGATCTCTCCAATTGACTGTGATGTGGTATAACAGGCACACAAAGACATCTGTGTCACCTGATGACAGCATCATGGATGTAGCTCCTGAACCGGTGACTTAGAATGTCCTGCACATGGAACATCATCCTGTCATCAGCTTCCTCATGTGTGCAGTTGAGCCAGGAAATGGAGATGCACACCCAGCTGACACCATCATGCCTGTGGTGATATACCAAGTATAGAGGTTTGGTGCCTTGGTAATTGGTGGTGAGCCACTCAACATAGAATGCATGGAAAGCAGTTTTGCGGATGGAAGACGCCAAAAGTTCTCTAATACCACTGGCACATTTTAGTTCGGTGATATCGCATCAAGGACAACCATTTCTTTTGACTTCCTGTTCTCTCTCTCTCTCCATTCTTGATGCTGTCCTTTCTGTAAGCGTCGAAAACGATGTTGGATCTCATCAGTTGTGCCAGCTTTGGTGACCATAGATGTCAAGGCAATAGCAAAGTCATGGAATGTCTTGACGGGCGGATCAAGCTTCTTTAACGGACCTTTCTCACCAAGGCCATGAACTCCAGAGAACGATGCTGTGGTGTGTGGGAGGTTTCTGGCCCTTTTTTTATCTATCAGTGGGCACAACCTCAGCAGCTCAGTCCCAAGTTGTGATTGGCACTCTTCCTCAAGTAACCATCTTTGTCAACCAAGAAGACGCAGAGTTGGTGATCTCATGCTGGAGTAGTTCTTCAACAGTGAACCCCGGTGACACCATACTAAATAAACATGAGAGCTTTGATTGTCTCATTTTTGATGTCTGCTTTGGGAGCCAAATTCAAGCTGGTCTTACTTTAGAGGACCTAAACTTGATTTTGCTAATAGTTGAGTGTATTGATATCGATTATTTTTGAGTCGATCATCGATAAATTTAGCACATGCAGCACTGCCCTCCTTGATACAGCGCAACAACTTGTCTACGTTTACGTCGGTCACAATTTCTCCAGTGAGAACATTCTTCAGCGCTACCTGGTCTTGTAGAGGGCTGCATACCTTCAGGAGATACTCCTCTATGGCTTGCACCATCCCAACTATCTTAGTTGCATTACTCGGGTTAAACTCGTGGTGAAGTGAGAGTTCTCTTTCGATATCATCCTTCATCTTCAGGAGGTCAACGTACTGGTCTTTTTTATGCTTGATGATTCCCACAGAGCAACGGCTTTCTTCTTTCTGGTGACCCCCCAATTATCCCCCCAAACACTTTGGCAGGGCGGTTGTAGCGCTGCTCTAGCGCCGTTGGTCAAAGTGCACTCCACTACCGTTCCTGTGGTGGTGTCACGACAAATCCACCGTTCATGTAGCAGTCATTGAGGAGTGGGAACTTCTTAGAGGAGTATGCACATAATTTAGAGAGGATATATCAACTGTTATAAATATATGGCAATTCCAGTAAGTAGGTAGTTAGTTGTTTGTATGGTAATAAGTTGACCTAATAATTTTTAGCCATTTTCTCGTGAAATATCAATTTCACACTCTTAGCATGTAATATCAGAAAATCTGTAGCTCAACGGTAGAAGATACAGCTATGTCGGTAATAGCACTTTCGATGAAAAAGGGCGTGGTCATTTCGGGCTGTTCGCCCCGGATAGAGATTTTGGCACACATCCCAAGTTGTTCTGTGGGTCATATTAGCCTATAACAATTGAGATATCCTCTCCTAAATTATGTGCATACATATCTTAGCCAGGTCCTCTACTAAAATGTCCCTTCTGCTGACATGCGAAGAGTAAGTGTCGGATAACCTTTTGACCCTCAAGAGGAGGGTTAACATGGATTTGTTGACTGTTAACAGAGGAGTGAACTGCTTTTGCTATTAGAGCCCCCTCCCCCACCCTCCCCCCTCTCCCCCCTCCCCCACCCCATCCCCCCCGCCCCTTCCCCCACCCTCCCACCCTCCATCTGCGATAGTGGGCGTGTCCTAACAATGATGTGTACGCAACTGCGTGTCTGCATATCTGCGCCTAACAAATGTGGTACTACCACGACTGAAATTTTACGTTTATAATCGTAGCAACAGACCTCAGATGAGCCCAGACGCTCTGCGGCTCTTGTTCCTTCCTCTCGTCGGATGACTGTTTATGCTTCTTTGCCGGGGCTCACAATTAAGGAAACGCACATCAGCGTTGTTATATGTATACCTCCTGGTAACTACGACTCTCCACTTTGACAGCAGAGAGACAGACTGGTAGTCTGGTACACATCGGTAGCAACGTAGTAGCGTTTCATAACATTGCGAGGTGAGCCATCATACGTACACCAGTCTAACCATGTGTCGAGCTTACAGTCCTGTCGATTGGTCGAAATCTGAGACACTTGCTCAGACCAGACCAAGGTCACCCACCAATAAGAAACGATTTCATGTTACTCGCAGCTAATTCCGCACTCGACTGGCAACTTGTCCTTTAGTTTACTAACACTGTTGGTGCGCAGCTTGGAACAGGGTTCCAGGCTATCGCTCTTCTCATTTACAATCGGGCTGCGCGAATATGCAGTGGGCGAACGCATTGTTTACATGTATGTCTTGGTTTTATCACGGATTAGTTTTCAAATAAATACTCTGGAAGTTAATATGCATTCATGAACAGATTTTCTACAGGTAACGGTTTCTCAGTGTTTCGAATTTGTGGTGATCAAATAGCTG
>NW_014577068.1:289858-312505 GCF_000485595.1 Priapulus caudatus | reverse complement strand
TCTAATGCTGAGATGAACAAGGCTGGGTGACGATTACTTTGCTTCCTGGCTTCTCGGCATCTTTACCTAGCTAGCTAGCTGGCTGGCATCAGTGAGGGGGGGGGGGGGTCCGTCTCGGAGTAGAGGCGCGCGATTGTTATCCTGCAAACGGATGGCCCCACGATCGAGCAATGCGCTGTTGGCTCCCATAACAACGCGCATCCCGTGTTTTGGTGTCAGCTATCTCTCGCGCCTGTCTCTAATAATAATAATAATAATGATAATAATCTAATAAAAATAAGAATAATAATAAGTCATAATTTGGACGCGCTAAGATTGCTTCAGATGTGATCCTGTTCGCAGTTCGACGTATGTAGGGCCTATATACTCTATGCGGCTGTATACTGTATGCTGATGATTCTTTCTTCTTTCTTCTTCTTCTTCTTCTTCCTTCCTTCCTTCTTCTTCTTCTTCTTCTTATCGTCGTTGCAACCAGTAGAGATTACAAAACCCCGGAGTAGAAATCGACGGTAGGCATGTTTTGCGTTCACCTGGCTGAATGATTCAGGGTGTTTTCAGTGCTTCGGAGTGATTCGGGTGTAATGCTGTTCTATACGGTACAACTATAGGCTATAGGGGAGCGTAGCTATCCATTTTGCCCGGGGGCTAAGCCACGTGTATATCGTGTTCTGGAAAAGGAGCGCTATATTGACCATGAGATGTATATATACGTGTGTCAGCGGCAACTGCCCCCTCCCTCCGCTAGCTACAGCCCTAGACTAACAATATTGATAGTTTTAGTCTAGGTATAATATATTTACGATAGTAGCCGTCGGATTAAGACCTGTTTTGCAGTTACGCGCGTTCGTGATTGGTCGTGCCTGTGTGTCGATATGTGGGCTACATAGAAGTGATTTGGCTATGTGCGTAGCAGCCGGGATATAAATAAAAATGTGCGCGAAAATGGCACAATTTACATACACTCACCTATTCACATTATATTATGTTTATCCCGTTTAACGCATAACTTATAGTTACGCGCAATCTTCCGATCTCGCGCATAATCTTATATAAGATTGCGCTGCGCATTCTTACGGAGCCAAGCAACCGATCGCAGGCTTAAACGTGCGGCGGCAATCTTAATATAATATTGCGCCGATCGGAAGCTTTCGTATTCTTAAAACCGGCGAAATTGCGCGAGCTGCCACCACAGTGTACTGAAACAAACTAAAATATACGTTTGCACTATAAAGACAGCCTGCGCGGTGATCAAATAGCTGTAGGATCAGCGGGCCTGTTTTATCAAGAAGCTGTAGGCCCGGCATCGAAACTGTCGGTGGTGGGCCGACGGGCTGACGTGAATTTCGAACACTGGGAGAAAGGTTCGTGTTTATAATAAACCCAGTTTGAAAGTTCTAGTCTCGAAAAACGCACCATAAAACCGCCCTGAGTGAATCTCTTAGGGGCTCCTCCAAAGAAAAGAATAGGCTCGCGTTGTAACCCTACTCTTGTTGGTTTACATTATTGTATCTAGACTGCAAATGTACCGTAGCAATGTGTGTGCCTCGTGAGTGGAGATGTCGGTTGCAAGCCAGTCTAGAGTGCACTCAGAACATAGATATAGAATATACACAGCAAGCCTACTGAAATTTCTGGGGAGAACCCTGTATACAGTTTTCATTTTTTGTTTTTCAGCTAATAAGATAAATTGTGAAGTTATAAATAGCAAATATCAACATGGTGCTCGCTGATTTGGGACGTAAGATCACGACAGCCTTGAGATCTCTCAGCAATGCGACTGTCATCAATGAAGAGGTATGGTAATCTTGATACAGATGTAATGGGGTGTAAGTATAGAGTGTATATCTCTATTTTAGTTAAAGTTTAGTGGAAAGGTATCTTTAACATCATTGGTTTGTGCACCCAGTATAAATAAACCTTTGCACATGGCACTGAAGACATGTCATCAATGTGGTAATCTAAACATTCTGATACTTTTTCTTCTAATTATTATTATTATTATTGTGATTACCATTGATGCACCTTCACATTATTTGCAGGTTTAAAAGTAATTGCCACATAGTATGCAATAGGTAACTAATCGGCATGGCAGAGGAATAATAAGCAGTCTGTGTAGATATTGCTGTTTTGTTTTCAGGTGCTTAACTCTATGTTAAAGGAGATATGCAAGGCCCTCCTGGAAGCTGATGTCAATATCAGGCTAGTTAAGAAGTTAAGGGAAAATGTGAGGTAATTTACACATTTGAAACTTTTCTTGTCTTTTTTTAGAATGAAATACTCATCAAGTATGTGTTTGGTCACCTGTGATGCACCTGATTCATATAACTAATAAATTGCAGAAAAGTCTGGTCAGTTTGTTAAATACACAATGATTGACAATTCACAGACTGCTTTCACAGTTTTAACTGTTTTATAGGTCTGTAATAGATTTTGACGATATGGCAGCTGGTCTGAACAAGCGCAAAATGATTCAGTCGGCTGTCTATAAAGAACTTGTGAAGGTACGTTACCATGAAGCCCAATTGGCACTGGCTAAACAAAATTGGAACATACAATAATGGCCTGGGGGCAGTTGTCAGAAACAAAATTGGTCTTAACATTAGTCTTAACATTAACTTCCACTCGTAAACCGTTGACAGAAACATTGTAATGTTACGAGAACGAAAAATCCTCGGAAATTTCCTCCTAACATTACGAGAGCCCAGACACTCTCGTAACTTTAATATTAAGATGAAAATAACACATTTAGACTAATAATTACAATTATAGTGACATCAGATTGTATATTAATGAGTAATATGTGTGTTTTTCTTGAAAAACACGTCACAAACATTAATTATCTACCGTTCGTAAAACAAAACAAAACATTTACATATGGCGTATGGCATTTGTTCTCTTGTTTTGAATATTCTGCACTGACCACGACTCTCGAGTCTCGTGTTACAGTGTGAAAATTTGTCTTGTTGTGCAGAATAAATTTAAGACCGTGTCGTTTTTTATCAAATATTATTTATGTGGTTAGCCATCATAATATATGCATAAATTACTGTGATGTACAATAAATGTGTATGAATTTGAATTTTGTGATCGATTCTCATCCAATCAGCAGCCTTGTGACATCAAATTATGAAGTTCCTGTTATCGTGAGTTTTCTAATAGCTGCGATGTGCTTCTGTCAACGCTCCTCTCGTAACATTAACATTAGTCGTAAGTGCTGTCTTAGCATTAACATTAGCATTAACTTTATGATGTTTCTGACAACGGGCCCCCTGGTTAAAATAATTAAGTAACGTGATGCTAATGTATTCATATTTGTATTTTGTTGCTGAGCCATAGGGATCAGTAACCTGTGAAAGCAAGTGATCTGTAATTTCCTGTTTTTTAGTGGATATGGTTTGCTGCTCCTTTGCTGTGAATGGTTAACAATTTAAGAATTAATAAATACTTTGTGTCCTTGAACACACATGCAAACTCATCTTACATCAGCTGAAGTCTTTGTGATTAAGAAAACTCATAGTATAGTTGCTTATGAGCATTGTAGTGGTCAGACAACAAGAGACATGAGATGGAATAAAACGTTGTCTCGATACATGATCGATTAATGATATATGCTGATTATTAATGTTTATAGTCTGTGCATAGTCATGCTTTATCATATCTAAATGATATGTGATACTAGTATATGTGAGTAAAGTGAGGTTGAGTAATATGATAGCACGATGCGAGGGAGCTAATCGTGCACCTGACTGTCTAGTGTATTTTCTCACATTGCATGTTCACAAGTATATTGTTGGTTGCAGTTGGTAGACCCAGGGGTGAAGGCCTGGCAACCACACAAAGGTCGTCCAAATGTCATCATGTTTGTAGGTCTACAGGGCAGTGGAAAGACAACAACATGCACAAAGGTATGTTCAGCGGCACGTTACCTAAAGATGTTTTAGATCAGATGTTTTTGATTACCTATCATATAAGATGGCAATAATTATGCAAGCAAAAACCTTGCATTTCCAATGGTTTAACCTTTCATTGCCTTTGAAGGCTGCTGCCTATCGGTTATTGCAGGCATGAAATAATCATGTAGATGTATTGTAGCTGGCATACCACTACCAAAAGAAGGGCTGGAAGGTGTGTTTGATCTGTGCGGATACCTTTCGTGCCGGTGCGTTCGACCAGCTCAAACAAAATGCCACCAAAGCTAGGATACCTTTCTATGGCAGGTGGGGACATCAGATGCAGTGCTTTAGATAAATAGAGAGATAGATACGTTTAATTAACTCTCATAAACAAACAATGCATGTATGTACAAAATGAATATAGGTGAGGTGCAAGGTAATTTGGTTAGCAAATGTTTCTGAGCCTATTCCCTATGCAGTGCTGTGTTATTGGCATGGTATGATTTGATTTTTATGTTAATCTTGGACTAATACCTTCAAGTTTTATTGTCAATATTAGATTATTAATTTTGAGATAACTCCTTTTATGGATAACTTTTACTAACAAAAGTTGTCGATAACCAGTTAGCTGCTGCCATCTGGTAGCAAATTCAAGCAACTGACAGTATAGCTCGACAAAAGTCAACAGACGAGTTTTTGAAACTGTCACGTCAATAAAAGTTAAGGATTCATCTCGAAGTTAAATGAGCTAATACCTTGGTTGTCTAAAATTTTAGTCATATCAGAGTTATAGTTTGACATGTTCCGTTTTTGAAGAAAAATGTCATCAATAAAATTATATAATTTTTCCCCAGTTACACAGAAATGGATCCTGTAGTAATTGCTCAGGAGGGCGTTGATAAATTCAAGCAGGAGAATTTTGAGATCGTAATTGTGGACACTAGTGGTCGCCACAAACAAGAGGAGTCTCTTTTTGAAGAGATGTTGCAAGTTTCAAATGTTACCGTACGTATATCTTTTTAACTATCAGGTTTGTTGTATCGGTTAAGAAAGGGATTTTTGTATGAAATGTGATGAATATTTTCAAGTTTTGTTCATATAATTAATATTTTCTATTCACGTTTTGCAAACAATCGGTCATTATTTATATTTCGTTAAAGTATTTATGATTTCAACCAGTATCTAAAGTACGTTTTTCTTGTATCCTTGTTATTTTCTTTTCCTATTGGCATGCATGTTATGGTTACAGCCGTGCGGTTATGGACATTGTCAAGGTGAAATGTAAAGTTATATTTATGTTATTTTCAGAAACCAGACAACATAGTTTACGTGATGGATGCTTCAATAGGACAGGCCTGTGAAGCACAGGTTAGTGCTTACGAATTCTTATGTGCTGTGAATGTGACAAGCATGCCAATTATAAGTCTACTATATTTTATGTTATACTACTGTATGTAACATATCTGCTGAATTTTGTATGCTTGAAGCCTTATCAGAAGTTGTCGCTTGTCACTCGTCTATTTTTGCAAAGACAGCACGTTAGATTGGATGCTGTTCAGTGTAATCTTAACGTAGGTTTCTCTAATTAATTATTTATGATTATACATTTACTCAGTGTTTTAATTGCTATAAGCTTCTCATTTAGCTTTAAAGTCACGGTACTTGTGACTGTTAGTAGTATCTACATATATATTCTTGTTACATGTAACATTACCCAGTGATCATGTGAAACAGTAAAGCGGTTTTCCAATAAAGGCTAGAGCTTTCAAAGAAAAAGTCGACGTTGCTTCTGTGATTGTGACAAAGTTGGATGGTCATGCAAAAGGTGGAGGAGCGCTTAGTGCGTGAGTATATCTATCACCTAATACGATGAGGGATGTGATCAGCGTGCTTTTATCCGACACAAAGTATGGCGGTGAAGAGAGTTGTAGAAATCCAGCTGGCGATATGTGTTTATTTCTACACTTACTCTTGGTGCTTGAGTATCACAGGACCACACACATGTTCTCGTGTGTCTGGTGGTGAAATCACGATGTTTACTTGTTTTTTTTCTACTTACTAATTGGAGACCACGTCTCTGCCATGCCTCATTAATCAAATAATTATATTTATATATGTGAAGTAATTTCTTGTGGTTTCTTTGTCCCCCAATCGTAAGTGCTGTCAATGTCAGTTGGACTACTTCTTAGATAACTATGTGTTAAATATTAAATTGCTCCTAATTGCTGAATGCAATAATTTGCAAGTTTACTAATCACGTGCACAGTTGGTATACAATAATAAGACAAACTATACTGTTGAATTTTCGTATTATAAATGCTACAAATTGCAATTTCTTCCACCTTTAAAATGTTAACACATTTCCCTCGTAGATTGGTATTGAAATATTAATTTAGATTATGTTTAGTTAGCGATATATATATACGTGTGTCAGCGGGCAACTGCCCCCTCCCTCCGCTAGCTACAGCCCTAGACTAACAATATTGATAGTTTTAGTCTATGGTATAATATATTTTACGATAGTAGCCGTCGGATTAAGACCGTTTTGCAGTAACGCGCGTTCGTGATTAGTCGTGCCTGTGTGTCGATATGTGGTGCTACATATAAGTGATAATTGGCTATGTGCGTAGCAGCCGGGATATAAATGAAAATGGTGCGCGAAAATGGCACAATTTACATACACTCACCATTCACATTATATTTATGTTTATCCACGTTAGCGCATAACTTATATGTTACGCGCAATCTTCCGATCTGCGCAATCTTAAGATTGCGCTGCGCATTCTTATCGAGCCAAGCAACCGATCGGCAGGCTTAACTGCGCGGCAATCTTAATATAAGATTGCGCAGATCGGAAGATTTCGTATTCTTAAAATCGCGAAATTGCGCGAGGCTCCACAGGTACTTGAAACAAACTAAAATATACGTTTGCAACGAAAGATTCTTGTAATATAATATTATTATATAGGTTATAGTGTTATTATAGTGTTATATATTAGCAGTAAGTGCCAGTGGATCCCGGTTTTACAGGGTTTGCAGGCAGGGTTGTTGCATATCAGCGTATGTTGGGGTGCTAGAGTTCGATGAGATTGCACAGGGCCGGTTTTACCATCGCATCCCATCGCTGTATTGTTTATTTATTTTGTTGAAAATCCTAGTAATTACCAATTGATGTTGAAAGCAATAATATTAATACTATATATTGTCAATTATATTGATCGTGTATGGGCCGCTATTATATAGGCACGTCGAACGCGAGTAGCGATTATCACGGTCAGTATCTAACTAAATTCGAGCCACGCGAGTTCCTAGCCACGAAATTAACTTGTTTCCGAAAGTTTGTGAACATTCCATTCCAAAAACCTAAACCATGAGAAACATAACCATGTAGCTGTGACGGAAACGACCCGGTTCAGTGCTAAATAACATATCGTACACGTCACAAAACGGTCCTACTATCTTATACCTATTATCTTATAATAATAGATTGGGGCAGCTAGCTTTGTAATATATAGGACCGTTATATATGTATATCCTACCTAATGGATGTATATATCCGTATATAAATATATATATATATATATATATATGTATATATATATATATATATATATATATATATATATATATATATGTATATATATAAAGTTCCTGTCCGTCCACTGATGATTTTTTATTCCCGAATTAAGAGTTGCAGCCACCAAAAGTCCAATTATCTTTATTGGCACTGGGGAGCATATAGATGACTTTGAGCAGTTTAAAGTTCAACCATTCGTCAGCAAACTACTCGGTTAGTTTTTAAATAGTTTTGCACTCTTCTGCTCGAATCACTGTATCGTTTCTCAATATTCAGAATTTAGTATAGCTTTGTACTCACATTTACATCTGTAGGTTTATGTGCACATGTGTTTATATGTGTGGATATGTAAGAATACTGAGGAAATCTGGCGATATATCTGCATCCTTGCTACAATTTACAATTAAAAGTATATACTGTAGTAGTATAATCTTAAAGGCATAATAGGCCCATTGATTATGCAATGTTGACGAATGCTACAGTAACTGGCACCTTGTGTAGTTAATAAGTACATAACCTTGCATCCAAACGCATATTAGCTTGTCCAATATCACTGCTGGTTACATATGATATTTATCAATGTATCATTTACGTGCCGTAAATGTCATCCAGGAGTCGAGCGATGACGTAAAACATTTGTTTGGCCCGTATGTTTTGGACGTCAGATGAAATGGAGGTGCCAGTGGTGGTCCGTGTTTCGTACGTGGATTCCACGTTCATTACAATTATCGCTAGCATGCCAGCTGAGCGCAATACAGCGGCAAGAGCTTTCAAGCAGCTGAACGGTAACAGCTGGAGATGATCTACCAGTGCGCAGAGATACTGCATGTAATGAACGTAATTCACACCGACACTTCGTGATTCTTTTTCACATATTATATGTTGCTTGTAATCTCAAGATCTTCGTATCTTCATTTATTCTCAAGAGTAAAACCATAACGTACAGAATGTGCACTCAGACCACAAGGATTGCAATCACTGACTCATGATAGCATTGAGTACGGCCGAGCATGCGTGCGAAAATGTCCGGTGCACTATAATCTGTATCACACCCTCTTCGGCGACTGCGGTTTGAAACTGTTATCAACTGATTTATTTGACCGCGGATTTCAATTAGACATTTCTTAATAACCAGCAGTGATATTGGACAAGCTAATACGAGTTTGGATGTAAGGTTATGTACTTATTAACTACACAAGGTGCCAGTTACTCTAACATTCGTCAACATTGCAAAATCAATGGGTCTATTATGCCTTTAAGATGAGAAGTAAATAAGTAGAACTAAATAATTATATTTACCTGTAGGTGTTACCGAAGCATTACTTAAATAGGTTCAAAAACAATTATTGTTTTCTTCACTTAATCATATTATAGGCATGGGTGACATAGAAGGGCTGATAGACAAAGTCAATGATCTGAAGTTGGAAGATAATGAGGAGCTCATAGGGAAGTTAAAACAAGGTGTATTCACTCTCAGAGACATGTATGAACAGTTCCAGAACATCATGAAGATGGGACCTTTCAGCCAAATTATGGTATCCAATATTAAGCTGTCTGTATTTTATTATCTATTGTATATTATATTAAAACTACAACCTATACATGTAAATGACATGTATAACATATTGTACATGTAAATTATCTTATGTGAATTGATGTTATTATAATATTTATCCATACGTGAGTTTTGTAAGTAGTGAGTGTATTTGTATCTTTACTTGTGTTTAATCATCAATCTTTTTTTCTACACTTCAATTTTAGGGCATGATCCCAGGTTTTGGAAGTGATTTTATGAGCAAGGGAAATGAACAAGAATCTATGGCTCGTCTAAAGAAACTCATGACGATAATGGACAGCATGAATGACCAAGGTACGACTGCGCGATTAGAATAGTTTTAATTTCTTCATCCTGGTTCTGCTTGGTCATATCTAAAAATTTTACAGCACTTGCTTTGCCACCTGTCAAATTTGCACAGTTTGCCTATACACCAATAACGTGTCTACGTGGCATCTTTAAATGTTATGCAGTCAAGGTGCGAAACTGGCTCATCTCTAAAATCTGATCAATTAACGGTGTAATCGTGTGTGTGTGATTGCAATACTGTATACGCCATATTTTTCGCGTACAGATATTTTCGCGAATTCAGACTTGACGGACAATTTCGCGAGTGGTTAATTTCGCGGTCGGTGGATTATGAATTATTCGGTATTATTCGCGTGTTGTTATTTTTGCGGTCTGGGACGCGTTCGCGAAATTCGCGAAAATTAAACCACCACGAAATATACAGCGTAGACAGTACTCGGCTGTCCTTCTCTTCTAGAGCTCGACAGCAAGGAAGGTGCAAAGCTGTTCAGTCGGTGTCCCGGCCGCGTGAACCGCGTCGCGCGAGGGGCTGGGGTCTCCGCACGCGACGTGCAGGAGCTCATAAGCCAGTACACGAAATTCGCCGCCATGGTGAAGAAGATGGGTGGCATCAAAGGACTCTTCAAGGGTGAGGTTTATGACAGACGTGCATGGTTTATGACAGACGTGTGTGGTTTATGACAGACATGCTGGCGTAGCATGACAGCCTTTCCTCTCGTGACGAGATTTCCTTCTATACATTGTGCAGGGGCAAATGAAAGTAAAATTCCCCCTGCACCAATTAAATGCACCCTGCTAGACATGGCCATATAGCCATATATGTATGTATAGGGGATATCTTGTCATTGGGGGAATGTTGTCATGCCACACTGGTCACATATATCCTACTTAGTTTATTTACTTATATTCTACTTATAGGTATTCTATTCTATTCTCTTCTGTTCTACACTATTGGAAGATGTATTTACTTCTGTTCTACTTATAAGTATTCTATTCTATTCTCTTCTGTTCTACACTATTGGAAGATTTTTAATTGTAACTGCTGCGACATTCGGAATGCCATTCTTCACATTGACTGACATCTCGTATACTGGTGTCATTTATAAGTTATGCCTCGGTAGCTGCTGCTGCTTCGATATTTATAATCAATTCTGCTACCTAGTGTTAACACCATTTATCGTCTGTTACTCACACTTGTGGCTTAGAATGTATGGAATTTAACGGGCTACATAGTTTCATCTGTGTTGTATAATAATAAATTGTGAAATGTATTCTGTTTAGACAATGTTAGACATTATGGCCAAGATGTTTACGCCGAGTTGTTTGTTTGTTTACATCAATAGGTGGCGATCTGTCGAAGAATGTAAATCCAGCCCAAATGGCAAAACTCAACCAACAAATGGCAAAAATGATGGATCCACGAATCTTGCAGCAAATGGGTGAGTAGGTGATTCGTAATTTTTAAGGGGTTTAATGGTTTGTTAAAAGTAAGTATTAAAAATTAGAATGTGATTAACTATTTTCAACGTCTCTCTCTCTTGCTCTCTTTGTTGCAGGGGGCATGGGAGGCTTACAGAGCATGATGCGACAGCTGCAAGGTGCTGGGGGAGGTCTTGGAAATTTAATGGGTGGGGGACCAGGTGGTGGTAACAAATGATCCAAACATAACATCCAGATTGTGTAGGTTTTAACACTTGTACAGTAAATAATCACAGTCTGTATAAATGCTTTATGTTGTATGTTGTGATCATGGGAAGGAACCGACTGTATCATATTAATTTTGTTACTGTGCTTTGGTTTCATGTATACCACGAATAGCCAGATATATTGCATGAATGCGTGAATGGGTATTAGAATATATTATATGTTCTGCGGTTCATATCTTGTAGTTTAAAATTCTGATTATGGGTTTAGTTGGCAAATTAAAGTTGTACAAATGTCAAACAATCTTTCTTGCTAATTTATTTGTGTAGGAATTGCATCCTTGAAGGATACACGCAAGGATTTTTTTCGAAATTTTAATTGATTTTTAAGACGCGTTCACACGGACGTTTTTGGCCCGAGCCTAATTAGGCCTGTGCCAGATTTGGCTCGAGCCGAGCGTTCACACGGACGTTTTTGGCCCGAGCCAGATTTGGCCCCATCGAAAACGTCGGACCAGGCCCGAGCCAAATGTTAGCACCAGCTTTCGGCGAGCGGTAGAGAGGTAGAATCGGTTGAAACAGTATAAAAAGTATAACTTTATAACAGTATAAAAATTCCAAAACAGTATAAAAGTTCCAAAACAGTATAAAAATTCGAAAAATTTGATTAGGATGCACGTTTTAAAGATTGATAATTAAACTCGGAACGTAAGTAAACACTCTAAATAGTAAACAACGCCATCTCGCGACATACTGCCAATTTATCTGTGAGATATTTGTGCAATAAAATTTATTTTAATTTTAATTTTAATTTGACAGACAGTATTCACTTGCGTACGTGTGAACGCGCCGACTCAAACCGGCCCGAGCCAAATCTAGCCCATTTGGCTCGAGCCAAATCATGACCGTGTGAACGCGACTTTAATTATCGGTCTTATTCGATGGCTAACACCAGGTGCCACCTCTGTACGTGCGTATTTCTCCATATATATAATGTATCATTGTATATAAACTGTCAGAGCGTTTTTATTCTCCACGTACGTGTGCACTGTGCAGTGAGCCGTGGCCTTATAAATGTGGGAAACCTTTTAATCATCATGGAGAATATTTATGGAAAAAGCCAGTAGTACTGTTACGTGGCTGTATAGTTGGGTTGATTAGTAGTTGTTCTAAGACTCCCATCTTAAACTCAGTCCTACATCCCTAATTCTGATTTTAACCATCCCATGTAGATACTGACCAGGCAAGTATGGCTCATAGGGTCTATGTCCCCCAGGGTACTGCCGGAACGTACCCTGGGTACGGTCCGGTATACCGGAACGTATACCCTGGTAACTATCTAGCTGATAGGGTTAGGGAGTATAGGCGTAGACGACTCCCTAGACTCATTAGTGGAGTAGACGAGGTACGGTCCGGCATATTAGATAGTAGTATTTAGTACCAGGGTAGTTCCGGCAGTACCCTGGGGGACATAGACCCTATCAGCGCAAGTATGGGCCCACTCGTAGTTTAGCACATATGCAAACTATATTTACCGGGGTCCCAAACTAGGAGTGAGCACAAGTATGTGCCTAGTTTTGTGTCAGTTGTGGCGTTTTCCAATTGACGATGGAACCTGAAAAACTTCTAGCAGAAATCTAATTTTATGATATTAATTTTCGAGGCCCTCGACCATGATTTTTCATTCCTCTATTTTTCTGGTCTTTTCTGAAGCGAGGCTGGCAATATTGTATTCCCAGATCGCTTAGCAGGTAAATCAATGGTCATGACAGCTGATACCATACAAACAGAACCGACATTGTCCAAACAGAGTTTTTCGAGGCATGTGCCATTTATAATCCTGCAGGTCAGTAAAAATACAAATCAAATGTATATACCCGTGAGAGTCATACCATCAGGAACATGACAGAAAGCTTTTTTTATAAGTACGTGAGAAATCTACAATGACTGTTGAAAACTTCAATAAATGGGTTTAGAAAAAACAAGTGACACGTTTCGTCAGAGTGGCAATTGTAAACATTTTAGTAGATCAGCATTTCACAGAGATGAAACTATACACATGGTACGAGAATTTCGCCTCGTTTTCAAATAACTACGGGCGCATGCAAGGGCGTCAACAGCTTGTCAAACGTGTGGGGGGGGACATTTTGAGGGAACAGAGCAAAGGAGCGGGGGAGGGTGTGGGAGGGGGGCTTGCCCCTGCCACGGTAATGACTTTTTATTTTTGGGTATTAAAAACAGGCGTTTTAATGCATTGTAGAGTATGTTTATGATGCTGCAAAATTAGACAGTAGTTTATACAGAAAATACAAAAATTTACTTTAGATGCTCTTTGGTGTGATCTGAGGCATTTTCCAACCATTCTCATTCATTCTTTTAAAGCATACACCTATTCAAGTTGTTTTCAAGGGTTCTGATCCCAAAAAAGTGAGGGGGACAAATGATATGATGTCCCCCTACTTTTGAAAGTGGCCCTACCTGTTGACGCTCTTGGGTGCATGCAAAACTAATAGAGATAATCTAATGAGTTGCGAAGAAAATTGATCAACACTGCCATCGGCCAAGGGCAATATACATCATATATATGCACTGTTATCCGGGCGCGGTCTAACTGAAGTGCGCGTACGATGTTGCTTTATGTGTTTTAACTTTCACACATGGTAAAAGCTATTTGATGATTCTTCTAAAAAGATGCAATTCTGGCTATTGGTGGTACTTGCAATTGCTCTTTGACGCGCCTGTGTAGCTGCCATTGTAGCGAGGAAATGAAAGTTTGATGACTTTTTAGCTTATCTGACATAGTCGGATGCAGCTTGTAGAATCGCATGAGCGTGCGTCCGTCCGTGCGTCCGTGCGTCCGTGCGTCAACAGTTGGGCACAAATCTTAACCGCTCGACGTACGGTCACGATATTCAGGACGTGTGGGGGTAATCCGAAAACGAGTTGGGATGTCGAGGCTGGGGTTAAAGGTCAAAGGTCAAAGATCAAAAGGTGTAAAAGAAGGGGGAACATTTCCTCCTTAACTTAAGGTATAGGGAGGAAATGCAGAATTGCGGCACAAATCTAAACGGCTTGACCTAAGCTCGTGATAGTCGGTGTATAGCATCATGGTAGGGAAAGCCGTCACTGTGCCGAAATTGGAAGTCACAGGTAAATGGGGCATAGGGCAGATTTTAGAAATTTTTTTAGGACATGGTCTGACGGAGCGATTGAAAAACCTTTTTGTTTCAGCGGTGACCTACCATTTTTATGGCTTTATTGAAAGGACCATGAAATGTACTTTCTGCTGACATGCGAAGAGTAAGTGTCGGATAACCTTTTGACTCTCAAGAGGAGGGTTAAACATTGATTTGTTGACGGTTAACAAAGGCGCCCTGTCAAGTTCCTATTTTTTCCTATTTTTTCCTATTTTCTGGGCAATTCCTATTTTCTCCTATTTTCTGGACAAATTCCTATTTTTTCCTATTTTCTGGGCAATTCCTATTTTCTCCTATTTTCTGGACAAATTTCTATTTTTTCCTATTTTTGAGGGCTTTTCATTTTTCTGAATCCAGAATTGTATGTATCTTTCTCAGAATGCAGGAATTTACATTTCAGGGGACCGAATTTTCAAAAATTTCCTAGGGGAGGACCCCCAGACCACCACTCCTTACTTTAAATTAATGTAATATACTCTTTACTATCACAGATTTTATTTCAGTAAAGTTGTTTCTCATTTGGATGTGGTATGTGTATCCAGAGGGGGGGGGTCCAGGGTGTCCGGACCCCCCCTTTTTTACCCCAAAAAAGGGAAAACACATAAAAGATAATTTTCTGCTTAAAAATTTGGAATTCCATCTTGCATTCTAGACATCAAAATTACTGCTCAGATGCTTTCTTGGGGGAGATCCCCCTAACTCCCTCCCCCCTCTAAGTGGCAACGTGCCTTAGACACGTCGCATAAGCTGCCTTTGGCACTTTTTTTTTATAAAAGTGCCCTTTATTTCTTACTGGACCCCCCTTTTTCAAAAAGCCGGATCCGCCCATGTATACATGTACGTCATACTATTTTGGAGTAGTCTACATGTATGGGTGCTTATGCATGTATAAACTGCTTATCAATTTTAACATGCATTTCTCATTAAAACCTCAAAATATTGTTCGCATGTGATGTAACTCCAAATATGTATATTAATAAAACCATTTGTGGTGGATCGGGATGGCTGTAGGGGTGTTGGGAGGCCATCTAACGCAACAAATATTCCTATTTAACATGTATTTTCTCACCAAAATTCCTATTTTCCTCCTTTTTTTCACATCTGAAATTCACTTGTCACTTGACGCCCTGCAAAGGACTGAACTGCTTTTTCTATATTTAAAGCCCATACCTGTGTGAATGTGAGGCTACAGTTGCACAGTTGAATTGCAAAGGAAAATGTTTGTTGAACAAGGTTTACGCTCCTTAAATCATATTATTTTCTAAAGCAGTCTGTCTATAGCACCCTGAAGGCTGAATCAGTGAATACTCGCGTGGGTAAGCAAAAACACGGGGCAGCCTATGGCTGGCACGCTTCTAATCATAATTGTTGCCTGCCAACCTGCAATGCACATGTGTCTGCAATGCATAGAGATTAGGTGGGTGCGAAAGTGTAGCTGATATATTTGTTTGAATTGGCTACGAAAGTCGAACAAGAATAGAGAAGACTTATGTATAAGACGTCTTGCTATGCACAAATGAATTTATCAGCAGAACACCAGACACCAGATGACCCTGTCGCACTGCGGCACTTGTTTGTATTATTCTGCTGTGTTATGTCTCAGGGCCGATTGGCAGTGTGTGCGCGTGTGCGTGCGTGCATGCGCGCGTGCCCGTGTGCCCGTGTGTGCGTTGTGCGTACTAGTTGTATCAGCACAGTTACGAACAGTACAGTACAGTTACAGTTGCAGCATACTTGTGTGTTTATGAAGAACTCATTTAATTTCATAACAGATTTGTTCGTATTGCGGTAATCAACGTCATTCCTCAAGAAATCTTAACATGTCGCTGGGTTTTTTTTTGCAAAAAATAATACTATTGTGCCGTCAAGTCTGTGATCGCTAACAGCCAATATATATATGAACTCTCCTATCAAATAAAGCCCGCTTTATGCTAAACGCGACACACAGCCGAGTTGAGTCACGCACATCGCTGGATTTCAGGCGGATGGCATGCGATTGCTTCATCGGGTTTGGAAAGCAGCTCGATATCCCGAGGAAATTACACGCGTGGATGTTACGTTATTGGGCATTCCGTAGCATTATTGGGCATGTAGTAGCTGACCTCATCGCTATAATGACTTGCCCGGGCGCAATAACTTCCCCGTTCAACGCATTGTGCAACTCGTGGTGCGACTCAACAAAGGATGCGAGACGTCTGTTCGGTTATCTCCGTCTGTGATAGGTGACGCTTGCATAGCTCTTGCACGCTCATTATTTGGTTTCTTCGTCTTCGTTTTCTGCTTCCTCTTCTTCTTCATCTTCTTTTTCATCGTCTTTGTTTCTTCTTTTTGTACTTCTATCATGCTTTGACCTTCATCATAATAATCATCATATTCATTATCGTTCCTTTCATGCTTTGACCTTCATCACAATGATCATCATATTCATTATCTTTCCTTTCATGCTTTGACCTTCATCACAATGATCATCATATTCATTATCTTAACCTTTTCCATGCTTTGACTTTCATCATAATGATCATTATATTCATTATCTTTCTTTCTTTCATGCTTTGACCTTCATCATAATGATCATTATATTCATTATCTTTCTTTCTTTCATGCTTTGACCTTCATCACAATGATTATCATATTCATTATCTTTTTTTTCATGCTTTGACCTTTATCATAATGATCAACATATTCATTATCTTTCCTTCTTTCATGCTTTGACCTTCATCATAATGATCATCATATTCATTATCTTTACTTCTTTCTCACCGCATCGACAATGTATGTACACTTCGTTGGGAGCTGAGTAGCACGAAATGACAGATGCACATCTAGCTACTAAGACATAGACACATCTGTCACATCACTAGTGTAGCATTGTAGCATCGTCATGTTTGCGTTCATGATTGCTACTAAATGCTAAACGCACAGAGCGTCACTCCATAACTGTGAAAAGATTGTTGCCTGATTACAAGATAACTTGCAACACACAAAATTCATAATGCCGAGGTTTCAAGTAGAGCCCTTCAAATAGGGTAAGATTAGGTTAAAGGAAAATATTTCTTCTTAAAAAATTGTTGGATTTTAGGGTTATTGAGATTTATTAAACCATTTTGATTTAAAACTAAATCTAGCGTTCTGCTGCTCCACACGCCTTGGAGGCAATGACCCCGTACAATTATATTTAATTTTATTGTAATAAATATATTGTAATGTATTGGTAATTGTTCATTGTTAATAATTAATTGTTGCGCTACAACACTTACATAAAATACAATTGGCGTTATTACTGTGATCTTCGATATATATATGGCGTACGTTCGTGCATAGATTTCCATAACGATATTGCTAGGTATCGTACGCGCGCCAACGCACAGCGTGGAGAATCGCTATGTCAATATGCCGCCTCGAAGCTTGCTTATAGATGTTTACGACATTCGAACGACCCGACAGTGACAAGACCATGTCTTTTGGGCCGCTAAATTGGTTAATTGCGTGTGTGGTCATACAGGGTTTGTGTTGTGTTGATTGATCTACTGCATAAGCTGTATATTTCGCGGTCGTTTAATTTTCGCGAATTTCGCGAACGCGTACCCGACCGCGAAAATAAAAACACGCGAATAGTTCATACCGAATAATTCATAATTCACCTACCGCGAAATTAACACTTCGCGAAATTGTCCGTCAAGTGTGAATTCGCGAAAATATCTGTACGCGAAAAATATGGCGTATACAGCCTGACCGTGATTATTTCGCGAACGGCTCGTGTGGTAGATCCACCTAGATGGGCGTGATTATGGCGTAACTGCTTGTGTGCAGATCTTTCTACCTATAGCCGTGAATGCTTGTGATACGAACTGGTGGAACAGAATACCAGAATTGATTAACATAGCGAGCCAAAGGGCGCGCTATGCACCCACGAGCAAACGCAAGGCTATGCGATCAGGATAAACACAGATTCTTAAAACACGCTGACACCTAATGAAAATATGCCTTGTAGGGCCACCTGTCACAATATGCTTTGCCGTTGGTAGAGATAATGACTACAGTTTATATTTAGAATTCAGAAATTAAATGTGATAACAATCAGATACCAAGAAGATGCAGAAGAATTATAGTGCCACCACACACACACGCACGCACGCACGCACGCACGCACGCACACACGCACACACGCATGTACCCAGCACACGGATGCATATGTCACACTGTTACTTAGCGTGGGGATTCGCATGAGGAGACTTGCATGTCCAAATGATTTTCTAACAACCACACCTCCTTGCTAATTTCACGAGCCTACTGCCATGACAAAATTAATAGTAATAGTAATAATAATAATAATAACATTAATAATAATTTAAATATAAATATAATGACACTAATCAAAATATACATATATTATAATATATATATATATATATATATATATATAATATATATATATATATATTATATATATTATATATATATATATGGTACATATAAATATAATATAATATAATATAATATAATAATATAACATAATATATATTTAATATAATAATTATGGGGCAGATAAAGCAGAATGCAGTAAAAATGCAACGTTAAGATCCATCATAGATTGCATTAATTATGTGTTACATGATGTTTGACATTATGTCAAAACATTTGTGGAGAATGTATTGAATTTTATTCTTTCGGGTTTTCCTAATGTCTATACCATTCCTTAACTCTCCTGCACGGAACATTCTGACCGTTGTAAGTGAGTGGTTAATTGAGAATTGGTGCCATCGTAGCAGCTAGTACAAGCACAGTGGCGAGGGTTGGGTGAGACGCAAGAAAGTATTGTAATGGATCAAGAGTCCATAATAGAAATTTCTATTATAGAGAATTCTATTCTAGAGAATTCTAGAAATTTCTATTATATATATATATATATTCGAATTTTCTATTATGGACTTGATTGGTTGTATTGTTGTTCGATGCATGGTGTTTAGATATTTCCGTTTCTTTTGCACGGTATCAAATCCATAGCAGCAGCAGCGGCAGCAGGCTGGTGTAGAACGCTGTAGTATTGAGGATAATATACATACTTATATCGAAATATAAGTAGATATTTTAACGCAGTTAGCTTACACGAGTCATTGAACGTAAGCAGCCTGCATAGCAAGCAACATAGGTCATTTTAGTTTAAGTGGCCTGAGGCAAACAAGTTAAGGTGAACCAGCGTCCGTCGCGCAAAGTGAAAATCATTAGAGCGCGCTGACCGCTCGCATCTGACCTGGCAGCCTCGCATCACAAAGAAGGACATCATATCACGGGTCAGCATTGGTCAGCACTGCGGACAAACACACCCGAGGAATGCAAAATATGTTCGCTATCGATACTAATGACCACATTGGTGGACAACCGCAGATTCCCACATTTCACGCGCGATCATCCATCCATAGGAATATGCCGGAGACGACAGCACCATCCTACATCACTCCTGTCAACGCACTAGTTTATCGACACTCCACTTAGCAGATGAATGAACTTCCTTGACCACGCTGTGATTTCTCTAGATGAATATAAAGTTGCCGATTTGGACAGAACAGACACAGACAAACGTCACTAGCTGTCTCTCTCGAGGTACGCCACGAGTCGACTCCTGCTGCTACCTAGCTGCTACCTAGCTGCTGCCGGACGCTACACTGGCGTAAGATATGCATTGCTTGTAACTTGTGTTTGCTTGTAACTTGTGCCTGCTTGTGTTGGCTAGCTATGTCTTGTATATGATTGTCATTATGCTTTGTAGTTATTAAAGAATGGATTTACTGTAGTAATTATCTGGTTACTGTATTCTGTAGCGACAACGTTCCCTTTGGCTTCAGTGCTTTGCACACGTATCTGACTGTACATGAACCTGTAATAGCCTATACGATCACGTGCCTATACTATGCTACACATGTTATACTTAGCATACGCGCTATTATAATTGATGCCGTAACAATCTTATAACGTCGACTTTTATTGTATTATTAAAACTAAACTTGTATTGGTATGGAAAGGCAAGGAAATGTATGAGAGGAAACCAAGATACCACCAGACTGCATAAAATCGCACCCCTTTTCAGTTGATCTACTGAGCATTTCCATAATTTAGTGCCAGACTGTCCAACTAATAAAAATTGTTAATAAGCTCTAGTATTACGAGCTAGTTGTCTAGTTTATAGGTTAGGGCAATAATTTAATCCTTACTCGCTCAGGTGGTATTTAAACAAGGCGATGCGTGATACGTAACATATCAAGTAAGTGTCATCATAAACACAGATCCACAGCCAATTTTCTTGTTAACTAAAATTTTGAATTCGTAGTTTTGCTATGCTGTGGATAGACGGAAAGCTATCAACCGCTGTGACTTCCATGTACCGAGTGACGCAATAAGAACCCATTTCGTGCATATTTACAGAGCTGTCTTAGCTCGTACGTCTCGTATTTAATCCTTCGTGCATTCAGCACTTAAATTCGGCCTCTCTCGGGACTGCCTCTATTAATTATTAGTTATATCTTAATTATTAATTATTTTTTACCGCGGCTAAATTATTTCTACCGCGGTAAAAGTAATTATTTCTGAGCACGATGGCCAACCATAGTCGGCCTCCTCATGAGCAACAGTGATCATAGTTCATGACACGCACAGGCACGCATACAAACAGACACACACCCGCACATGCACACATGCACAGACACACCACAATCACGCATGCACACACACACACGCACGCACGCACGCACGCACGCACGCACGCACAGCATACAAACACACACCCGCACACACACACACACACACACACACACACACACACACACACACACACACACAACACACACGCAACACACACACACACACGCCGCTCTCGCAGCACGACGCAGCGCACGTGGGACGACGCGCCAGCGCGCGCGCACACACACACACACACACACACACACACACACACACACACACACACACACACACACACACACACACACACACAGCTTATTAGTGGTACGAGCTTATTACCTGGGGGAATGATATACGCGTTGTGAGTATTTATACGTGTTATACCCTAGCGGAACTGAGGTGGGAGGAAGCGTCGAAAAAAAGCAATAATAAAGACAAAATTAGTTGCGTGCGTGTGCGTGTGCGTGTGCGTGTGCGTGTGCGTGTGCGTGTGCGTGTGCGTGTGCGTGTGCGTGTGCCTGTGCCTGTGCGTGAGCGTGTGCGTGTGGATAAGCGTGTGTGTGTACAGCCAGTCTACGGCGATGAACAAGTGGAGGATGTTTACTCCGTAGGAAGGTGGTGGATAAGGAGATTCGGAACTGCTCCTCCACTGCCGTAGCAGCCGTCGGCGATCGTATGATCTCTGATACCCCGTACAGACTGCAAATTTGACCACACCAAAGTAGCCCGGGACAGGCGCGCGTTAAATTTTTGCAGCGTGTACACGCGATCCCGCTCCAAATACGCACTGGCCCGCACCAATTTGGCCCCGCAAATAAAGGAGGGTCAAGTTATCCCGCTCTAAGTTGTGTCTGCACGCAATCTGGTGCTTAAGCCCGCCGCACACGCTGTGGAACGCGCTGCGCCATCGACCACACGTGGACGATGGCGTGCGTGTGGACGATGGCGCAGCGCGTTCCACAGCGTGTGCCCATGCAAAATGCATCGATCTGTGGCGTGTGGAAAATATCACACGCGTGTGGAAGATTGAACAGCGTGTGCGGAGTGGCTGTGTAAAGTTCCACTCCGTCTCTATGTAACCGACCAATAGCAGGAGGTCAAGCGAGTCACGTGGTCTTAACTTGCGGTTGCAGCGCGGTTGCACTGCGGTACACTCACGTAGTACACGCAGATACACGCACGTACACGCGGGTACACGCGGATACACGCACGTACACGCGGGTACACGCACGTACACGCAGATACACGCACGTACACGCGGGTACACGCACGTACACGCAGGTACACGCACGTACACGCGGGTACACGCGGATACACGCACGTACACGCGGGTACCCGCACGTACACACAGATACACGCACGTACACGCGGGTACACACACGTGCACGCGGGTACACGCACAACGTACACGCGGGTACACGGAGATACACGCACGTACACGCGGGTACACGCACGTCCACGCAGATACACGCACGTACACACAGATACACGCACGTACACGCGGGTACACGCACGTACACGCAGGTACACGCACGTACACGCGGGTACACGCGGATACACGCACGTACACGCGGGTACCCGCACGTACACACAGATACACGCACGTACACGCGGGTACACACACGTGCACGCGGGTACACGCACAACGTACACGCGGGTACACGGAGATACACGCACGTACACGCGGGTACACGCACGTACACGCAGATACACGCACGTACACACAGATACACGCACGTACACGCGGGTACACGCACGTGCACGCACGTGCCGCGGGTACACGCACGTACACGCGGAT
>NW_014577068.1:269150-289848 GCF_000485595.1 Priapulus caudatus | reverse complement strand
CGTGTATCCGCGTGTACCCGCGTGTACGTGCGTGTATCTGCGTGTACGTGCGTGTACCCGCGTGTACGTGCGTGTATCTGTGTGTACGTGCGTGTATCTGCGTGTACGTGCGTGTACCCGCGTGTACGTGCGTGTATCTCCGTGTACCCGCGTGTACGTTGTGCGTGTACCCGCGTGCACGTGTGTGTACCCGCGTGTACGTGCGTGTATCTGTGTGTACGTGCGTGTACCCGCGTGTACGTGCGTGTATCCGCGTGTACCCGCGTGTACGTGCGTGTACCTGCGTGTACGTGCGTGTACCCGCGTGTACGTGCGTGTATCTGCGTGTACGTGCGTGTACCCGCGTGTACGTGCGTGTATCTGCGTGTACGTGCGTGTACCGCAGTGCAACCGCGCTGCAACCGCAAGTTAAGATCACGTGACTCGCTTGACCTCCTACTATTGGTCAGTTACATAGAGACGGTGTGGAACTTTCCACAGCCACTCCGCACACGCTGTTCAATCTGCCACACGTGGAAGAAAATATCAAACACGTGTGATATTTTCCACACGCCACAGATCGATGCATTTTGCATGCGCACACGCTGTGGAACGATGGCGCAGCGCGTTCCACAGCGTGTGCGGCGGGCTTTAGCGCGCACTAAGTTTCGCAATGCGCATCCGCATAGCCTTATTTAGGTCACATAAAAGTACAATATCTATGTGCGGAGTGACGTAGCGAGCTGAACTGAGCATGCACAGTCAACCCGTGCTACTTTGATGTGGGGTCAAATTTTGTATCTGTACGCTACGATTTGGTGCGCGCTTGGCGCGCGACAGGCCCGTACCAGTTTAATGAGGGATCAAATTTGCATAGCTAGTGTGTGCAAATATTCGTATTATTAGAGCAGCTATCGCCGCATAAAATAATCTGCGCTGGCCTTTCATAAGTTAATATGCTAATAGGTGCTAAATATATGCTATTACGTACTGCTCTCCAGTTATAGATAGTAAAGATATCTCCCAGCCGCGAGGTTCACCGCCCTCAATTAATAAACAGAGCCTTAGAACGACGATACTTATATTATATTACGTATTATAGATACTTAGATACTTAGAACGACGGCATAAAGAATGGCGACCACTATAAGTTCCATAGACCATAATAATAGTATATAATATAAGAATATCTATTTACAAGATATTGTAATGACTATGACTATGACTATGACTATATGATTATGACATAGTCTATGACTATTATAGTTAGTATAACTATATAACTATATAACTATATAACTATATAATATAAATATATAACAATATGATAATATAACTATATTGTGAGTCTATGCTATAACCATAGAAGTAATATATAGATAGATTATCTCATATGATTATCTATATTATCTATATTATTTCTATGCCTATAACTGAAGGGCACATGCGTTATCTACCGCATACAAACACAATGAAGCAGCTCACCCGCCATATTGCCATTCACCGGGACAGCCAAAATTAGCTCGTTAATATGTCGTGAAATAGTGATACTCTAAGCATAAAAATGAATGAAGAAATAAATAAATAAATAGTATATATAATAGCACATATTATAATAATAAATAATATATATTTGTTTATAATAAACCACTTATATCGTTATTCATATAGGTCCTAAATAGTTAGACACGTAATAATATCATATATGCAATAATGATTATTAGAATGATTAGAGCTGATACCCAATCCATAATTCCATAATTTCATAATTGCCGTCGCGTCCTGTTTTTTATTCCTTCTTCAACCACGACGTCGCCCTTGTCAATTATGGAACAGAAATGTGCGACGTCGTGCGCGACGTCGCACATTTGAATCGCACGACGCGTGATGGCAATTTTGGAACACCATAGGTTCCATACGTTTTCCTGCGCATTCGTTTTAACAATACATGTTCATGGTCGGCGATAGTTCCAGCATAAGGTAGATTGCTTTTACTTAGCGCAATTTCTTCAAATCATCTAACCTAGGTTCAGTGTATAGCGCTCGCGTGCAAGACCACTCACGCATAAACGCACTCGTTCATACGACACACACGCGCGCACAACACGCATGCTTGCGCGACACCCGCGTGCACGGTGCATTTAAAAACGTACGCAGACATTTAAAAATAGTAGTCTCATTTGCGGTAATTTAATATCGTCCACGTAATTTGATTATTTTGTAGCTGGCAAATACTAACGCAGTTAATTTTCAGGTGAAATATTGTAGTGGTTACGAATATATATGTAAATATACACAGAGGTTTTATGGCAAGGCCTGTATGCAAGGCCCCGTGTAATTATTTCCGTAGCATCTCATTACGATTCTCGACAAGCTTTCTAGCTAAGCATTCGGCACTTTATTAAATACTACCGTGCCACCCGGCAATAATAATTACATGCATTGCATTGAAAGAGAGACGAAAAATGATAAAAATATGAACGTACAATTTAGTTAAAATAAATCTATATGTTTAATGTTGACGATTAGCTGACAAGTTATTTCCGTACTCGGTCATTCTGTATTAATTTGTTGAATTCGAATTAAAAATATAATCTATGTTCACACGCACTATATCAACTATATGGCGTAAATTTCGCGTACGTTTGTGACATATAAAACACATTACTATATGCTATATACTTTAATATAAACTATTTCATGATTGAGCTCACTTCTACTAAACACAGTAGTCGGGAAGTAATGTCACATCAAATTACAGACTATATAGCTTCAGACTCAATCAGCTTGCTTTTTCTAAACAGGCGCATTTCATAGATATGAAAACGGTAAAGCAAGTTACACGAATACAAGTTAACATATCTGTAGAAACGTATTGTGTGCACTGTGCAGTCATAAAATCGTTAATAACCGTTAAACAAGTTTCACTCATACAACCCTGAGTAGTATATAGACCATACGTGCAACGATTTGGTAGGTATTGCAAAAAACTTCTTCCTATAACCGAAAATATTCTCAATGTGTTTCTAGGAACATCGGTGATCAAGCCCCGACGCTGAGATTGTGCAATTATCTACCACGACGATGAATATAATATCATGCGAGACAATGTGTTCCGTACGTAGTGCTGCCTACCTCATAGTAAAGGCGTTGATATGCGTTTACTGCACATCCAATCATTTAATCGTAGTAAAGTTTTCTGTAGGGTTCAATGTAATCTAGCGTACATTACGATTAGCGCCTCACCGTAATAGCCGTGTGTACACGATGACGATGCCATCGATGTAGCCATGCAGATCAGCACTAATCCAGCTATCCGATTAATCTCGGACTCCATACATATAAACGCCAAGAAAGCGGCTACTATTTCTAGCCTCGCGTTTTGTTATCGATGACGACTAACCGACGTCGTTCCTCTGTACTTAAGCCCGCATGTGTGTGTGTGTGTGTGTGTGTGTGTGTGTGTGTGTGTGTGTGTGTGTGTGTGTGTGTGTGGTGTGTGTGTGTATGCGTTGTGTGTGTGTGTGCGCGCGCGCGCGCGTGTGTGTGTGTGTGTGTGTGTGTGTGTGTGTGTGTGTGTGTGTGTGTGTGTGTGTGTGTGTACGTTCATGACTGTGAGTGCGGTGAGGGTGGGGGATAGCGCTGGAATTAATACAGCTAATCAAGTGTGACCCCGACCGACCGATCTACTACAAACGGGATCAAATTGGCGTGATTGAAAGCGCACGAGAAATGAAAACTTTCGCGCGGGTTTTGATGATGAACCTTTACAATATAATAGATCATGATATACAGTTTCGTCGCAAATAATGTAGTTCCTGTGATGTAGAAATTAGCCTCCAGCTCATGAAAATGGACAATTCGTACATGACAGATTACTCACACATATCCCAATGGAGGTTGTATGTCATTTTCAGAGGTTTCGTCATGCCGAGCGCATAAACTTGAACACGCAATTATGTACTATGATATAGGCAGAGCGAAATGTGAATTACTGAGTGAAGAATCGATACTTTCAAAGCCTTCAGCCAGGTGATAATTGTTTTCTCGACATTTTCACTCTCATAAGAGGCAATGCATCTCCATGGAGACATGGAAATCGGGTGTTACTGCCATGTGGCCTACACCCTATATATTCGGCAGCATTACGATTTCTGAACGTGCGAATCGGAAAGCACGATTTTCAGTCTTTTGCAACAAACCACGAGCTATATGAATAAATAAATGTATTTTTATTACTGCACTTTCATATGAACGCCCGGCCACATAGTACACCGTCGCCTATATGTGTCGATGGCCATTGGAATGCGTCTGCACCTTTCATTCAATCAATATAGGTAGCACATTGGAAAAGCGTGTTCAAAATTAAGCCTTCAGTCTCGCGTTAAATTCAATGCAATATCCATTAAACGTGTGAAACGAACCTTTTAAGCACTACGAACGCCATCTCCTACATCGTGGTGCATGTGTCTGTAGATTAATTGATGCATGGCAAAAACGGCGGGGAAAGCAAAAGGTGCAAAGTTGTTCGCGTCTTCGCACTGCAGAAAATGCGAAAAACGACTTCACCGATCGGATTTATGTTTGCAATCGACACATTTAGTGGTCACTATTTGATATGTTTAGGGTTAGGATTGGGGTTAGGGTTAGGGTTAGGGTGAGGGTTAGGGTTAGGGAGTAGGCGTAGGCGACTCCCTAGACTCGTTAGTGGAGTAGGCGAGGTACGGTCCGGCATATTAGATAGTACCAACCAGGGTATCTTCCGGCAGCACCCCGGGGGACATATATATATATATAGACCCTCTCAGCTTTAGTAGTCTTCAAAATGTTAGATTACTTTTACGCAATGCAAGGCAAGTTTTTGCGCTCGTATTTTAAATAAATAGAACATATGCACACGTCACTATTCCAGCTCCATGCGGTGGGATGTGGAAAAGGGAGGGGTCCGCTGGTACCAGTGGCACCTAGAAGCTATAGGGTGTCAGAAGCTCTGAGATGCTGTCTTGTCCATTTATTTAAACGTTGTGAAACAAATGCTGTATCATCGACGTACGTGCAATTTCTTGTAGAGGTCAATATACAATGACCTTAATTATAGCAATATTATAAAATTGCATAGAACGCACGTGGTGGAAAATAATTTGCGTCTCTGTGAAAAGCTTTTTAATCATTAGCGACTACCTAGCTAATAGCAGCGACCTACGAACGTGTGCACGCGATGAACAAAATACATTGCTACATGTATCACGGGCCCGGTTGTCGGTGATCCGCTCTGTAGGTGTGATTATAGCAGGAGTGAATAATAATAGATTAATAGATAATCTATAACAGATAATCTATTATTATTCACTCCTGATTATAGTAATGCTATTGTTCATCAACGTTTCAAATGTTCATCGATTCGTAAGTATGTATAAACTGTAAAGTTATGTATAGATCTAGTTGTATATACGGTCGCACGACACGTGTAGCAGCAGCTGGTTTCCTAAGCTTACGGCGCAGGTGTTCGTAAAGAACCGCGCCTAAACGAAACGCCTTCCCAATCAGTATCATCACGAATAAGCTCATTGAAATCACCTCTGCGCTTTCGACACGGCGTCCTAGATTAACAAGGCTATAACGTCAACACGCCAGGCAGTGGCGGTGCGCGAGCGTGCGTTACCTACGTACGCGCGGTTGGCGCCAGGAGACGCTAGCACTCGGCCTTGTGACGCACACGACGAATTTGCGAGCTGTGCGTCACTACTCTAATCACTCATTATTTGCAGCACGAGTGACGCACGTGCGGGAGAGCGCCGCAGCAAATGCGCGATAATTGCGTCTAAGTAGATTTTCGTCACGTTTCGAACGACCTAGAGGTACTAGACGCACGTCACGTACGCCATAGTTCAGCTCAGAGGGTTGTTCAGTGCCACCCAGTTCGGCTCATATGGTCTATGTCCCCCAGGGTACTGCCGGAACGTACCCTGGGTACGGTCCGGTATACCGGAATAATTGCCTAGGAGACCGAAACGGGCATTACACAGACTATATATATAATATATATATATATATATATATATATATTAAACTGCGAGCTACGCCTACGATGACGACCGCTACGTGGCGCAGGATAACGTCCTTTGGCAAGAAGTCTTGTTGATCGAAGCACAGCTTAGCTGAGACAGCCGCAAAGAAATCTTGTAGGAGATTCACAGTCTCCATTGTTGAGAGCCAGGTTTTTACACCTTGAGAAAATTCACTGTGCCCGTCCGGGGTTTGAACTCACAGCCTTCAGTGGACAGTGTACGAGGCCTAACCACTGGGCCACGGAGGCTCTCATTGGATACCGAGCGTACCCTGGTAACTATTTGATATGGTTAGGGTTAGGGTTAGGATTAGGGTTAGGATTAGGGTTAGGGTTAGGGTTAGGGAGTAGGCGTAGGTGATTCCCTAGACTCGTTAGTGGAGTAGGCGAGGTACGGTCCGGCATATTAGATAGTACCAGGGTACGTTCCGGCAGTACTCTGGGGGACATTGACCCTCTCAGCGTTAGTAGTCGGTTCATACGACAATTACCTAGCATTCGGCATCACGTACTCAGCACCCTGTCGCCAAATGTCAAGCAGCCAAGACACGTTGCCTGTCAAAAAATGGGCTAAGCCATAGTCTGGACACAACGGGAGCCCTAATCAGTCATCTATATAAACAAAAGGTATATGTAACAAAAATCTATATGTAACAAAAAGTGGACAACAACAAATGTGCTAACATTGACCCCCTGACATAACTTTTATATAGTAACTATATATATATATCAGGGGTTAAAAATGACAAATTGACATTGACGACATTGATGACATTGACAAATGACAAATGAGAATTTGCCATTATTAACCCCTGATATATATATATATATATATATATAATATATATATATATATATATATACTCTTAATAATATATATATCATGGGTGTATGCAAGAGGGGGTCGTGAGGGTCGTACGACCCCAAAATTTCAAAGCGTCACATTTTTTTCAAAGACATTTTTTTTCGAGGCCTTTTCACGATGACATAATAGAAAAGCATAATTGATCCGGTACCAGCAATGAGATAAGACTTGCCAATTGCGTGACGCAAATCTATCCCATTCCAGCAATTCTGAAACTGAGGCCTTTTTTTAAACACAATTTTTTGTTAAAAACTGAGTTCAAAAAAGAGAGACAACAGACTCTGACAAGACAAAGCAAAACAAGACAAGATCAAAACAAAGACAAGATAAACAGTTCAAAAGACTGTTTTCAACTGAGTCAGAAAAACTTGTTTAAAAAAACTGATCAAAAAACTTCAAATTTTTGTTTTAAAAACTGACAATTTTGTTTTGGAAATTTTTTTTGGTTTCAATTAAATTGTATTGACATTTTAATCACATCTTGCTGTTATTTCATTGTTGAAAGGTCCAAAATTATGATCAGAGACCCACCAGAAAAATCTGGATACACCCTGTATATATATATATATATATATATATATATATATATATATACATTCATACATACGCACATACATATATGGAGAGAGAGAGATCAGTTGGGGTTGGGTGCGTTCGTACAGTACGCATCATCCGTGCACGAATAGCTGCGACACGCTGCCCTGCATGCTCACGCTCATGCGTCTCTCGCCTCAGCACGTCTGTAGGAACCTCTAGAGAGGTCGTCGTCTTCGACCGTTGCCTGCGTCCGCCGAAAATCCATCGAACAGCTCCAGGTCTCTTCGTTTTCTCCTCGAGTGATTTGCGAGAGGGACTCGCCGTCGGGCTGAGCGCGGCAGCTTGGTGACGCCCTCGTCAGTGTTGGCTCGCGTCACTTGTGCTCCTTCCTTCACGCGCGCCAGTTCCTGTACAGTCCTCGAAATGAGCAGCACTTGCCGTAGCTCTCACGCGCGAGATCTCGTGAAGTTGACGCAGGCGAGGCTCGAGCGAGCGGCGCTGTACTGCTCAAGGACACCATGCGGTCGCGCGATCATGTCTGACTTGTTGCCGACGAGGTTTACAGGGCACTCGTTCGCGTGTCCGTGGCTCAGTTTGCGACCTCGCTTGCGGATGTGGTTGATGGGAACTTTAGGCGATGCCATTCGTCGAAGCTGCACTTGTCGTGATGGAGTACATAGAATGACTGCCGTCGGCCATGTATATGGTCCTCTATGCGAGCAGATATGTCCTCCATGTCCTGAAACGAAATACCGTCACAGTGACTATATCGGTAATGAATGGGATGACTTGGAGCATCTCGCGAAGTAGCCTCTCTATCGGCTGTAACCTAAACCAATCACGACTCTATGACAAGACTTATGTGAGTCTGTACAATTAGTGTTATTCAGTTTAGCATGTCTCTCAGATTACATCAGCCTGATGGGGTAATACTTCTGACGCATTTCAATTTTCGCACTGCTAAATATGTTAACAGGCTATGTAGATATGGACATGCACTATTTCGTACAGGTAATCATTATTCGACATTTAATCATCTACGCCAATTTGAATAACTCGACCAAAAATTCTTAAAGCGAATCGAGACATAGCATCTTAACACGGAAATAGAAAACGATCGATTATTCGACTTTCCCGCCGACGTTAGTGTTCTTACTGCTGTTTATGAGTAGTTTCAGACGCTCTATTTATGGGTGATACAACAAATGTTTCATATTTTTATCGCCCTTTAATTTATATGTCTGACAATTTTTCTCGCTAAAATGCAATTATATTAACGCAATGATTACACTCTATGGTACAGTGCGTTTCTTGTACCTGCCCAGCGGTGTCGAGTTCTTCGAGATAATCACGTGCGTCGTCGACTTCTGCTTTGTGTATATACTCTCTCAGTGTTGGGTCGTAGTCGCAATAAATCTCTTCGTACGCATCTCACGGCCGTGTGAAACATATGCGCCAACATTCTTAGCAATTAGTTATCTCCAGATATTAATATATTCGAATTTATATAGCAATTTGGTTATTTGTCAGAGGATTATTAATAGTGGCTTGAGGGAGCATTCGAGCAACAAGTTCATACGGCAGCTGCCAAATGGAGGCGATAAATATATTTAATTAACTCGGATTCGATTCGTGTAGGCATATGTTTGTAACAGTAGTATGGTAGCGTATTGTGGACCTACTACGAAAGAGGATGCATTGCAAGAGAGGAGAAGAAAGGTTATATATATATATACACATACGCGCGCGCGCGCGCGCGTCGTGGTGTGTGTGTGTGTGTGCGCGCGCGCGTGTGGTGTGTGTCGCGTGCGTGCGTGTGTGCATGTGTGTATGTGTGGTAGATAATAGATATAGTAGATAGTAGATAGATAGATAGTAGATAGATGATAGATAGATAATAGTATAGATAGATAGATGAATAGATAGAGTAGATAGATAGATAGTAGATAGATAGATAGATAGATACGATAGATATGATAGATAGATAGATAGATAGATAGATTAGATAGATAGATAGATAGCATGAGATAGATAGATAGATAGATAGATAGATAGATAGTAGATAGATAGATAGATAGATAGATAGATAGATTAGATAGATATAGATAGATAGATAGTATAGATGGATAGTAGATGGATATATTATATATAAATAGATAATAAATATACAGATCAGAGTGATTAGACTAGATAGATAAGATAGATTAAATAGACTATATATATATATGTCTATATATATATATATATATATTATATATATAGATAGATAGATAGATAGAATAGATAGATAGATAGATAGATAAATACATAGATAGCGAGAGAGAGCGCGAGAGAGAGAGAAAGATGGATGTTAGGGTTATGATTAGGGTCAAGATAAGGGTAACGGTTACAAAGAAAGGAAGGAAAAGAGGCAGCCTTCGTGCGTACGTTCGTGATGTGCCACGCGCGTACGTGACTATTCTGCTGATAGGCTATGTCCCAGGGTACGCCGGAACCGTACCCTCGGTACGGTCGGTTACCAGCAACGTTACCCTGGTACCAAATACTACCTATACTAATATGCAGCCGACCGTACCTCGCCTACTCCGAGCTAACGAGTCAGGAGTGCCTACGCCTATACCTACCTAACCAAAGCCTTAACCCTAACTCTACCACTACTCTAACCCCTAACGAACTAACCCCAACCATATCAGCTAGATAGTTACCAGGGTATGTTCCGGCAGTACCCTGGGGGACATAGACGCTATCAGCGCTACTTCTATCGTGAACCTTGGCATGTCACACCGAACAGCTGCGACACAAATCTCGCGCTGAGCGATGGTTCTCGCATCCGCTGCATTTCCTCCTAATTAGACTGTCAACATTGACTCGAACACATTTCCGGAATAATCGATGTGCGCCCGTTTGCTCTACTATAATATATTCGTATTTGTAATATACAGCGTTATCCGCATTCAGTTCGAACACCCGTTATAATATCGGGGGTAACAGGAAACTGTCATTACAACAATATGTCTCCAATAAATTGACCGCAATGCGTGTATTGGATATGTTGCGTCATCTGTGTGTCTATCTATCTATCTAGTTAAAATGCTGATATCTATACTATCCATCTCATCATCCACATCCAATCCATCCATCCATCCATCCTCTCCTCCGTCATCACATCCATCCAGTCATCCATCAATCGACCATCATCATCCTGATCCATCCATCCATCCGATCCATCCATCCATCGCACTCCATCCATCCATCCATCCATACTCCATCCATTCCATCCAATCCAAATCATCCACTCCATCCATCCACATCCTAGATCTATCTCATCATCATTCATCATCCATCCATCATCCATCACTCCAGCATCCATCCATCATCATCATAGTCCACACACCACCCACAACCAACCAACCAACATCCATCCAATCAATCCATCTCATCAGTCATCCATCATCCATCATCCATCCATCACATCCATCCATCCATCATATCCATCCATCCATCCATCATCATCCATCCATCATTCCATTCAATCCAGTCATCCATCCATCCATCATCATTCCATTATCCATCCATCAATCCATCCATCCAATCTCATCCATCATACATCATCATCCATCCATCCATCTCATCACCCACCCATCCACACCAACCCACCCACCCATCATCAATCAATCCATCCAGGTCATCATTCCATCACATCATCATCATCCATCCATCATCCATCGTCCATCCATTCCATCCAATCCAGCCATCATCATCCATCCATCCAGTCCATCCATCAGTCATCCACATCCATCCATCATTCCATCATCCAATCCATCCATCCATCCATCCATCCACTCCACCACACATCCACCACAACCACCATCTCATTCCATCAATCCATCCATCACATCCATCCATCCATCCATCATACCATCATCCATCCATCCATCATCCATCCATCGCATCCATCTCCATCCATCCATCAATGCCATCTCATCATACCTCCATCCATCATCCATCCATCCATCCATCCATCCATCCAAGTCATCCATCATCCATCCATGCCAGTCATCCATCCATGCATCCTATCCATCATCCATCCATCCATTCATCCATCCATCCATCCATCCATCCATCCATTCATCCATCCATCCATCCATCCACCCATCCATCCATCCATCCATCCATCCATCCATCCATCCATCCATTCATCCATCCATCCTTCCATACACCCAACCATGCCCTCCCGCGCCCGCTCATCCGCCCGCCAGTCCGTTCATCTGTCTATATGTCTCTCTGTTTTTCTGGGGCGAGCTGATTTTGTTCGTCAGTATGTATGCCTGTATGTCATACCAACCCACCAACCGGCCTCCCATTAAACCAACCACCCGTCAAGACCACGCGCCCATGTTCCTTTGAGCTTGTCGAACTGCTTTCAGGTTGCTCTTAAATCTGACAGTGCGAAAGACATTTGAACAACGAGTTCACGTCAATCGTACTCGTGCCTGATTTAATGATGGCACAGCATTAATTGACGTGCTGTGGATGTTGTTCTTTATGCAGATGATGCAAGCTTGCCCCGCAGGCGCCAGAATAATCACAGTGCTGCTATGTAATCCCCCGATCGAAGTATCGGGTATTATTATTATTCGTTATAGACGTTTTCATTATACATGACATCGAGTCGAAGTTTTCCTAAATGATTGCAATCATGTTAACAATTTATTACATTTTCTAGATCTTATGCAGTTATGCGAAATTTACGCATGTTTGAAATTGAAATTGCTCCAAAACCAAAGACGTTGCTGCTACATGCGATAGTAACATCACGACGAACGCGATCTTCTGTAATAGTACATTAACTTTCAAGTATTCACGGATACCCATGAAGGTGAATCAGTAGTAAATATGGAAAATCGAATCTGTAATAAGCTGCTTGAAACTCAGGCAATCCACCTAGATCAACGCAGAAGCCTGAAAAAGGTTCATCTCAACAAGGCAATACGAAACGATATTCAAGCTGAAAATCAGGCAGTCACCATCTAAACTTATGAGAAATCATTGAATGTACCTGACTGCTGCTGTTATTGTTGGAGAAACAAAAGAAAGAGTCACAAAGCCCACAGAGGAACCAACATGGAAGAAGAGAATCAGGAAAAATATTGAAAACCATCGCAAGGACCTCTCCATTCTTAGCGAAATAAAAAAAGATGTCACAACAAAGCAAGTACATGCCAAGGCCAGGAGCATATTATAGAAGAGCCGAAAAGAGAATACGACCATATGCGAGCTCGAACACGAAATAAATATAAAACTACAGGCCAAAGCGCAGAGGTTGAGAAGGTTTACTAAGCGGACACCAGTACTAAGCGGACACCACACTACTACCAGAATAACCTCTTCCATGAAGATGCCAGAAAATTCTACCGGCATCTCAACAAGCAGCAAAGCGCCACCAAGGAACCTCCCTCTCAAAAGCGACGCAATCAATTCTGGCGTGGAATACTGAAAGTTGGCTCAAACAACAATACCGAAGCCACTTGGATCAAACAAGAGGATGAAGCATGCCAGAATGTAGCAATGAATGTATGGATAGACATTGCAATATGTGAGGTACAGCAGGCAATCAAGCGGACCCACAACTGGAAATCCCCTGGCCCAGACAAGCTGCACAATCTGAATTAAGCATTTAAGTGCCCTCTATAAACAACTAACCAGGGCCTTAAATGACACCATCAAGGATCCAAGCAATAGCCCTAAGTGGTTGACATCATGAAATACTTTCCTTATATCAAAAGGCAAGGATACAAAAGAAACAAAGAACTATCGACCAATCACTTGCCTGCCTACCACCTACAAGATTCTCACTGCTGCAATCACCAACCGCCTCTACAATCACTTACAGAAAAGCGGCATCCTCACAGGTGAGCAGAAAAGCTGTAGAAGAGCGTCTAGATGGTGCAACGACCAAATTCACATCAGTAATATGATTGTGAGCATGGTAAAAAAGCTCAAGAGAAACCTAGGAATGACATGGTCCATGGATTGATTATAAGCTTTTGACAATGTCCCACATTCCTGGATTCTCGCAGCCATGAGAATCTACCTTGTGTCACTAACCATCATTCAGTTCATGGAAGCTACAATGAAGAAATGGAAGACTGAAATACTCCTCTAATCTCAAGGAGGCTGCCTTAGGGCAGAAGATATCTCAATAAAAAGAGGAATCTTCGAGGGCGACTCGCTCTCTCCCCTGATATTCTGCTTAGCACTAACACTGCTTATCAACATGCTGAATAGACAGGGTCTAGAATTTACAGTCGATAAACACAACACCATCAGTCACCTGCTCTACATGGATGACCTTAAACTGTTCACCAAGAACGAATATGAGCTGGAGCAGGCCTTGGTAACAGTCAAAGCATTCAGTGATGACAGCAAAATGGAGTTCGGCTTGAAAAAGTGTGCAACCGCAATCTTAAAATGTGGTAAACTATTAAAAATCGAAATATCGAGCTTAATGAGAAGACGGCCCTACAAAGTCTGAACCACGATGACACCTACAAATATCTTGGTGTAGACAAAAGTGATGGTATTCAGCATTTAAAGATGAAGGAGAACATTGCTAAGGAGTACTATCGCCGTGTCCGCCTAGTTCTCAAATCTGAGCTCTGCTTAAAAAACAAGATAACAGCGATCAATAGCCTGGCACTCCCGGTCCCCGTGTACAGCTTCGGGGTGATCAACTGGTTGCGATCAGATATCGAAACGATGGATCGCAAGACAAGAAAGCTACTAACCATGCACGGGCTCCATCACCCAAAAGCAGACGTAGAGCGACTGTACATCAAGACGCAAAATGGTGGTCGTGGTCTCATTGTCTCATTGAACTGATGTTTGCGTACAACACTGCCATTGTAGGTCTAGGTGACTACATCGAGCTTAAGGAAGACAAATTTACAAAGCTTATCCAAATCCATCAGTCTGGAAAATCAAAGCACGCTCTCTTACGTGAGGCTAAAGAAATCAAAGCCAAATACTTATCTCCTAAGCTCACCAGCCAATCCTCAACAAAGCAGAGACTGAAGACCAATATGGAAGCAGAGAAGATCGAGGTATTGAAGAACAAGTCTTTACATGGAAGATTCTACAAGAGCCTCGACAGGCCATTTGTCGACAAGATTGCAAGCGTTGCCTGGCCGAGTAGTTCCGGGCTCAAGGGGGAGACAGAAAGCCTGATCATTGCAGCCCAATACCAAGCACTCAACTCCAGATACCATCAACGCAACATCCTCAAGCAACAGGTCAACAGCAAGTGCAGAATGTGCAGCAAGGCAGAGGAGACCATCAGCCATAGTATCGCCGGATGCACAGTGCTGGCCCCAACCGAGTACATAAACCGCCATAACAAGGTAGGCAGCAATCTGCACTGGTCAGTCTGCAGTGAACTTGGTGAGAAAGTACCTGACAAGTGGTATAAACATACTCCGAGACCAGTTACCAACATCGGAGATACTACTATTATGTTGGATATGACAGTGCAGACAGATCGCACGATATAGTGCTCCACAACAAGAAAGAAAAACGATGCCTGCTGATTGACGTAGCCGTACCAGATGATACTAACATCATGGTGAAGGAAAGAGACAAACTTACAATGGTTTTAAGAAGAACCTTAAGGAACTCCCTGGCCACCATACTGCCCAAGAAGTGCAGAAAATCGCACTACTGGTAACAGCACACATCCTGCGAAAAATTCTGGATTAAATCCCTATGTCCCAGGTTGTAGGTGGACACGGTCCACCCAGAAGCCACCGGCTAATGCCGTGATCCACTTTGGAAATAATAATAATTATAATATAATAATAAATATTAGCTCTAGATGAAGCACTTATAGGAAAACAAAACACAAATATAACAACCAAAAAATCCAGTGAATCAACAATAAATAGATAGTTGAACAAATCTGCAACAGAGAGTTGACTGGTTCTCTGTCACTGTCAATTGTGGGACCGCTTTGCAGGTTCGACGCATCGTACGTGGGCCCAAAGGTGACCTCTAGCGCTAGCTGTAGTGAGCGCACGTAATCCTTATGATTGATTACTTGTAGAGCCATACGGAAATCCACGTACGGTCAACGTAATTACGCCTGCAACCGTGTGGAATCCCACTATACGTTCACTGATTACTGCCTGTGCGATGCTATTGGCTCCCGCTACCATGGCGAGCTTCATATTACCAGGAGTAGATAATAGGGACTATTATCTACTCCTGATATTACACTACAGCCTTACACTGATTACAACACGGACGATATTAGCACGTACCAGATCAAAGTGTGTAACGAAACATAGATGAGAGAATTGAGGAAGTCAGTCGTAGTCGGTCCCGTCGTTGAAACAATATTATACTACGAACGAAGCAAGCACGTATTTCTCTCAAGAATTTTCCCAGAAGATGTCACAGTTCATTTGTTATCGTCATTCGGTGTGATACCGCATGTATGGAGTGATTAAACCTTTGCGCAGGCGTTTTACGACGAAACAGCGTAGATGTCTCTGTTACACGTACGGCGACGCACTCAAAACAAAGATCCGACACTTTAGACTTAGGTTGCCAGCTAAGATGACATCGAGGGACCATTTCGACTGATTACTCACGTCCATAGCATCTAAAGTGCAACAACGGCCTTGTGGCACGCTAGTGATGCGCGCCAGAAAACGATCGAAGACATGGCAAAGCTCGCCCAGCCAATAGCGAGGTCATTAGCTGAATTAGTTGCTACTCAGCTTCCAGGCTGTAATCATGCAAAGCTGAAATCCTGCGTCGCTTGAGGCGGAATTTACACTATCCTACATGTGACATTTACTCGACCGCTAACCGAGCATTCGCATGCGGGGGCAGTGAAAGCTCTAATCACGATCACCAGCTTGCTGATAGTAATCAACGATCGAAAGCATAATATACGAAGAATAATAACGATATCAAGCAAATATTCTAACAGGAGTAAATAAAACGTCGTATATATAATTGTACGCTAACCATGCATAATGATGAATATGTTCTCGAACAATTATTTTGCGTTCTACACTGAACCTTCCACTTTCTTCTATCGCTACTTATCCACCTCCTCTACCGTCTCCATACACACACACGCGCGCGCGCACACACACGCACACACATGCGCACGCACGCACGCACGCACGCACACACACACACACACACACACACACACACACAGTTATATATATATATATGAGGAGTAGAGGAGGAGGAGGAGGAGGAGGAGGAGGAAGAGGAGAAAGAGCGCCACGAGGAGGAGGAGGAGGAGAAGGAGAAAGAACGCCACGGGGAGGAGGGTGATCAGGGCACCGCGGCACCGCTCTCGTCTCGTTGTCCTTGTAGTTATTCTCGTGTTATAAATGCAAAGCTGTTATTAACGGAGTTGTCGTCGTCGCCGTCGCCGACGCATCGGCCGCCGCCGCCGTCGCGAGCTATGTATGTATACGTGCGTTATAATCACATTATATAGCATTCATGAAAAATTACGAGCATTCCTACGTCTTTCAGTCAGTTGTACCGGTCTCTCTCACGGGTTCACATTGAGGAGTAGATAATAGGGAATTCCCTATTATCTACTCCTGATATATATATATATTGTGGTCCCAGCTTTGTCAGAATAGGTTAGGATCTATACATGAAAAGTTCCCGATAAAGCGACTCCTTTTCCTGTCTGCCAGGTTTCACACGCGTGCCTGTACTTTACGCAAGCATGTCGCAATGTTACGTAACACACACCGTACAATGCACGCAGCGTCCAGTACACATAAATTTCGCTTTAAAAATGTGTTGTGTGCTGATTACGCTTAGAAGCTGAAAGTCGGTTTGATTGTATGTTTTTCCAAAACGTTCTCTTAAGAAAGAAGAATATTTTTCTGCAGAAAATATCTCGTTTACCCGGATCCTGACGCCTGCATGCGATAAAAACAACGTACGCAAGGATTAGCAAGGAAACCGTGTCGTTTAAGGCTGCTTCAAGTCCACAAAAATGGTTGAGCTTACAACTACATTGTATGACATATTCTAGATTGAAATAAGCTTAAAAACAGCTCCACGTTGTATTATATTACATTGAACACAGAAACAGCATATGAGCTACAATAAAGTTCGCCCTAAAGGCATTCAGCACCGATTCAAACGAAATTTTAACGTAGATCCGCGGCAGTAACCAGGCAATACGCGAGTAATGGTGGTTGCTGATATCGTGCAAAACCGCACAGCGTGTGCTTAATGAACCGGGTTGCCAACAAGGAGACCAACTTTGTATGATTTCAGATTTAGGTGTGAGCCAGCACTAAATGTCTGACCTTTCTACTTACATGTTGATCCACGCCAGTGCTTTCGAATGCATCCACTGGGTTTCAAATCAAACAATATTGCTTTAATATAGGGAACAGCTTTCGACGGTTGTAAAATGTAAGGCAATGTGTAAATTTAATCATTTTGTGTGCGAGCACGCTTGTGCGTGTGAGTGTGTACTGTGTAAAGTAGGATGCGTGTGTGGCTGTTCGTGCGTTATGTAAATGGAGAGATCCAGAGAATTTCTGCATGGACATGAGCGTGGTCTCTGGTCAAGACGCACGCTATGCTCGTTTGACCATAGTTTGATCTCTGAGGTCACTTGAGGTCAGCCGATAGCCATATAGCACCGGACGGTGCTGCCACGGTATTATATTGTAGTTCCTTCTCGTAATTAATGACCTTTTCTTTGCAGGGGAGAACCTGAAGCCGTAATCATAGCGCGACCTTCTTCCAATCTGTGACGAGCTTACCTACGACACGCATGACACATTGGATCAACGCTTATGTGGATTTGACCTTTCCATTATTTGACCTTATTTATTTGGCAATGCACAATGTAAGCTTGCCACAGCGCCTAATGCGGTCGCGCTTAAGCCGGTTTTTAGCTATGGAAAAAGAAATATAATTTACTATACGGTATATAACTATGGTCTTTTGTCCAAACGACAGCGTTGCTAATTGGAAAATATAATCTTTGCTATAAGCGCAATGGCTGTATGTGGGTGCCGGATCTTTTCCTAAACTACTAGACCGATTACAACCACACGTGACACGGAGACTGGGCGCGTACCTAGCCGCGTTTTAGCCGATTTAAGACGGCAGAATTCGCAGAAACACGGCACAGGGGAACCGCTACAGCGGAAAATTCGACACCCTTCTATATATACGATATCTATGTGTACATTACATTTTACATTCTGCGCAACATATGTACACACACACACACACTCTCTTCTCCTCCAATGATAATAATATATATATATACATATATATATATATATATATAGGGGCGGATCTAGGGGGGGGGTTCGGGGTCCGGACCCCCTTTTTATTTCAACGTGCCCCAAAAAAATTAAAATAATTTTCTGCTAAAAATTTGGAATTACATCTTGCATTCTACACATCAAAATTATGTTCAGATGCTCTCAGAATGCCACCAATTTTTAACAAATTTCTTGGGAGGTCCCCCCTAAGTGGCGACATAAGCTGAGTCGCATGCGTAAGCTGCCTTCGCCAGCTTATTAAAACACACAAAAAATTAAGCAGGAAATAGTGCCCTTTATTTCTTCCTGGAAACCCCCTTTTCAAAAATCCTGGATCCGCCCCATATAAATGCGTGTGTGTGTGTGTGTGTGTGTGTGTGTGTGTGTGTGTGTGTGTGTGTGTGTGTGTGTGTGTATCTACATATATATATATATATATATATTAGTGGGGGTGCCCAGTGCTTCCTTGCACGAACAAACTATCATATTACATTAATGTTATATTTACATCTTTTTCCAAAAGAAAGCACAATTAATACTACTGCTATCTTAACGATTTATCTGTTATTAATATTATATTATATTATATTATATTATATTATATTATATTATATTATATTAATATTATATATATTATATTATATTATATTATATTATATTATATCAGGAGTATATAATAGAAAAGATAATATATAAGAATCTTCATTAATATACTCCTGATTATATATATTATATTATATTATATTATATTATATTTTATTTTATTTTATTTATTTTATTTTATTTTATTTTATTTTATATTTATTTGTTAGATAGCTGCCAAAAGTACCGCGTTGTGCCAGAGAATGTCACGTATCATTAAAACACTCAATTTCATCGAAAATCAATGTTACCCTCGACCCTCAGTCTCTTACGTCTTATGTTACGTTATGTTATGTTATGTATGTTATTTATGTTTATGTTATGTTATGTTATGTTATGTTATCTTTTGTTATGTTATGTTATATGTTATAATTATGTTAAGTATATATGTAAGTGTTATGTATTTTTATGTTATGTTATGTTATGTTATGTTATGTTTATGTATGTTATGTTATGTTGTTGTGTTATGTTGTGTTGCGCTGCGTTGCGTTGAGTTGCTTTGGCGCTGTGTTGTGTTGTGTTGTGCTGTGCAATGGTATGTTAGCTATGTTATTTTATGTTGTGTTGTGTTGTGCTGTGTTTTGTGTGTTGTGTGTGTTGTGTTGTGTTGTTGTGTTTTGTTGTGTTGTGTTGTGTTGTGTGTGTTGTGTTGTGTTGGTTGTGTGCGTTGTGTTGCGTTGTGTTGTATTATGCTATTTATGTCATTTATGTTAGTATGTTATGTTATGTTATTGTTATGTTATGTTATGTTATGTTTGTTATGTTATGTTATGTTATGTTATGTTATGTTATGTTATGTTATGTTAGGTTTATGTTTATGTTATGTTTATGTTTATGTTTATTGTTATACAAATAACATAATAACATAATAACATAGTGACGATAATAACCTAATAACATAGTAACATAATAACATAATAAACATAATAACATAATAACATAATAACATAATAACATAATAACATAATAACATAATAACATAATAACATAATAACATAATAACATAATAACATAATATTAACATAGTAACACGATAACATAATATTAACATATTAACACATTAACATGTTAACATAATAACATAATAACGTAAACTGTAAAACTAACATAATTGTGAAATCAGTGAATATATGCGATGCAGACAATATGATAATGAAGTTTTGACGTACCACGCGCAACATGACTAAACACATATATAATTAGCTAACGCACACTACATTTATGGTGTAGTTGTGGCTATATGTGAGACAGACTTAACTTTTTATATGAATTAAG
>NW_014577068.1:256679-266679 GCF_000485595.1 Priapulus caudatus | reverse complement strand
CATAGCGATGAGAGAGAACAATTTCCGTACATGCCGGCAGATGCAGGATGTGCGTACGAAAGCTGCAAATGCTGCGTGCCTGGCCGTGCGTCGTACGGTCGGGGTGAAGGCGCTCGAAATGCCGCTCGCAACCAGACAGGCAGCCATGCAGGGCAAGATTCAGCGCTGACACGACATGGCGTCGGTGACGTGACTGCCTGGTGACAGCCATCACGCAGTCTCTCAGAGTTTGAACAGCAGTTCATGTTGAGTCGCGCTAACGAGCCGTTGTTACGAATATTGACATGAGCCAATTAGGCAAACTAGTTCTTGGTTACGATCTATGATAACTCAAGCACCTCCAGAAAGTACACACACGCACGCCTCTCGTCGTGTATATTTCCAACTATACGTTACAATAATTCATACCCGATTCCTTATCTAAATGCATAAATGAATAAATATAATATAAATAAATAAACAATCAAATAAATAAATAAACAAATAAATAATAAATAAACCTAATTTTACCCATCTTCAACATTTGGTTACGGTGGTGTGAGAGGCAGTAAAAGGATGCGAGAGGCACAGACGGCTACACATAATTATAAGGGAAAAGCGCACGATTGAACGTATAGACGATAATGTCGGATCAGTGCACGGGCGGACGGGAAAAATGTGGGCAAAATAGAGAAGGAGAGAGAGAGAGGGCGGTGAGAGAGAGAAGAAGACAGAGAGAGAGAGAGAAAAAGAGAGCGACAGCGAGGAAGAAATAAGGGGAAGGGCTGATGTTTGAGCCAACGATGGCTGAATAGTCATACGCCTGGAGGACGAGTTGGGTTTGTGCATGATCACCATGAGAAATGTGTACCGTAGATTGCTATGGCATGTGACCATATACGTTTAAAGGTTTCCCGTCTTACCTAAAAATGTCAAAATAACCCATTAAAACCTGATATCGTAGTTAAATTGATATTATGGTCAGTCAACAAACGGGTTATGTCGCTTATACTCTGCAGCACAAAACGCTTGTAATAATGGAGAGATACTATGAGAAATTATAATGAGAGGGATATTTCACAATCCGGCATCTAATAGGATATATATTAGTACGTAAACTATTCTCTACCAGAACGGCCCATATAACTAAGATTTGTTCCTACAAATGTGTTGTACATTAATTGAGAGTCTACCAGCATATTCCCTTTGTCATTTCTATGTGATCTATTCTATGTGTCTTGTGCACTCACTAGATGCTGCTGATTGTTAGTCGAATTGTCAACTCTTCCGATACTTAACACGCAGTTATTTCAAATACTAATAAGAATTTTCATTATTATTTTGATGTAAAGCGAATCCCAATGATGAGAGAGACACGTGACAGATGTCACCAATTGTGTATTTAAAAGGCGAGACGAGGCTTGCACAGCCAGAGAGACAGATGCATAATAACTTTGCGCAATTTCATAATAATGTTGTATGTTGTAGGCTATGTTGTGTTCCAACTGTTTTTGTCAGAATATTGTTTACCCCTCCATATTTAGTTTCTATGTTAAGACTCTATCCTTGGAATTAAGTAAATATCGGTGGCAGAATTTGCTCTGAAAGTTGTTCGTAAGCGGGTTTTCCCGAGCAACGCCGGGCGTACGTGCGCATGCGTGTGTGCGTGCGTGCGTGCGGCTATGGTCTGTGTGAGAGCGAGTGTGTATGTGCGCGTGCGTGTGCGCGCGTGTGCGTGTGCGTGCGTGCGCGTGCGCTCGCGTATGTATTTATGAATAAAATTATTACACACAAATTAAAGCAGTGCTTAATTGGGACGCAGAAAAAAACAAAAGAACACGCATATACATACACGCGACACAATTAATAGCAAACGACGGCCGGTACATGCTACTGTGCAGATTTGCGTGCGAACGGGTCAGATCGAGCGGCGAACTTACATCGATGCAGAGCGGCCAGCTTAACGTTCTATCACAGTAATCAATGTGCCTGGAGGAACGGATCTACCAACGCTCTATCACGACTAGCACACAGTGCGTACACGCTCGCGCCCGTAAAATCTAAGCAGGCGAAGGCAATGTGGCACAACCAGCCGAATTGTCTTGCGTCGCTGCAGTCTAGCAAATTCAAGAGCAAGCGACGGTCTCACGCTGCCTAGGGAAAACCCATGCTCTCTTGTTGATAAAGTCGACGCGATATTGTTTAGCGATTTAGCGATTCGTCGAATTGGGGAATTACACAATTTGTTAATGTGGTCATTTTCAGGCACAGCCAATTAATATACAGTTCGTGATTGACAGTCATGGAAGAGCTGCTTGCTTTCATTAGCAGTGATTGTGCACTTTGCATTTGGCAAACGAATTTCGCTCAGAGCTGTTAATATCGTTCGGCGAAAGTCAATATCGAGTCTATAGACTAAGAATCAATTTCACTATGCGTTGCCAGTTGGGACGCACGAAACTATATTAACCATGGTGTGTGTAATTGATTTGATCAATTGTCAGAGCCGCGTATGTCCCGCGTAATGTTGACTTGGGCGTAGAGCAGTGTATTATGTAACGGGCGAGTCCCATTAGAGTTACTGGCAATGCAATACTGTACGGAGCGAGAATCAATATCATTAAGTGTTGCTAGTGCGGCCCTACGGTTCAATATTAATCAGACCGGCTGTCTGCAGACTCGTGCGGGATTTCTGCTGGCGGCGGCGACCAACCTGCCGCAAACATATGTCTGTGGAATTGGGTCGATGTTCTGGATCCTTCGGTGATTTAGTCTACCGCTTCGTGTGTTCCCTGCCCGCCATTGAAATATTTTGCATGAGCTTGTTAAAATGCGTTTAGACGACGTTTAATGAATACCACCACCGCACGATGCAAAAAAAGTGGAATGTGTCGATTTACAGTCACGAAAGGACGCTTGTGAGTACGAAAGCAGAATCAATAACCTCAGAATAAAATGGTCAGTTAAGCGTGAAGATAGCAGCAACTGACGGCGACACGAGTTCGATAATTCAATTTTCGAAATTCCCCTATGTAAATATGAAAATGAGAGAGAGAGGCAGAGATTAAGAGCGAGAATAAGAGAGATAAAAAGCGAGAGCGAGAGCGAGAGAGAAAGAGTGAGATAGATAGCGAGAACGAGAAAGAGATAGAGAGAGAGAGAGAGAGAGAGAGCAACAGACAGCAAAAGGAACACGTGAAAATCTTGTTCGCAATGATTATAATGAAATCTCTTCGCAGCAAAATGCGTTTGATGACTGCCAGAGCTTTATGCGTGGTTAACGCAAGCACACAGCCACTGACCGGTCCCGTGACGAGCCAAACGTTGGACTGTGTGTGTGGTGTGTGTGTGTGTGTGTGTGTGTGTGTGTGTGTGTGTGTGTGTGTGTGTGTGTGCGCGCGCGCGCGTACGCGTGTGTATATGTGCGTGCGTGCGTGCGTGCGTGCGTGCTTGTAAGTGTGTGCGTGTGTTGGGTGTATGTGTGCGTGCGTGCGCGTGAGTGTGCGTGAGTGTGTGCGTGGTGCGTGGTGCGTGTGCGTGTGCGTGTGCTTGTGCGCGTCCGCGTGCGGTTGCGTATGCGTGTACGTTTATGCTTGCGAGCGTTTGTGAGTGCGTGCGCGCGTGCGTGTGTGGGTACCTTTATTGATCGAGCTTGCCGTTGACTATAACTCATGGACGCTGGATTCTTACCTGTTTTACCGATCCCGGGTTGTCCTAGAAGCAGAACGCGGAACGACTTCTCTTTGTCCCTTGAGCTGGACGGCAAACGCCGTAGCAGGCTGGACACGGCATCTTGGCGGGAAATCATGGGACGACTTGTTTTACCAGATCTGATCATGCTTTCGCCCTCTCTCTCTCTCTCTCTTCGATGCTATTGCGTCAACGCACACTGTTCACTTTCTTCTCAGTTCCAACACTCGGTACCTTATTTTAATTACGCTCGCTCAGATAAAAGGTAATACTGTACTCGGATATAGGCTCTCGTTACAGGTGCGAATACTGTCACGACGAGGGTAATCGCCGACTTATAAAAGCCGAAATATTACAAGGCATCGCTAGTGAGAAATGACTTGATATTTTACTACAGTGGATGGAATCTACGGCATATGAGTTATACAACGGATGAGAAAGCGCTGACCTCTAACGAGTTACGTTGCACACTACGATTCGCATTTCCATCGAAACGAAAATCCACGCCAAAATAAACTTTAGAATTTTCGAAAGCACACCTGATTGCAGATCTACCGTTGATACACAGAACCGGCCGCATATATGGCCGCAACAGCGCGAGTAAAAGTTCCAGATCGAACGCACAACATAAATCAGCAACAAATCTAACGCGAATAGAAGAATCAGCGAATTCCCCCTAGGAGTTGCTTGCGACGTGAGTTCGCGGCTGCGTGCGCGTCTGACGAATGCGTGTTAGCAGACACGCAGTCCACACTCACTCTCGGCTCGCTACCACGGTAAGCTGCGCAGCGCCTGGCACGCAGACGCCCGCACGCGTCGATACGTGGGCTCAGCAGCCGCAGGCAGCATCGGCAGTCATATTGACGAGCATCTTACACATATTGGCCAACATCTTACACATATTGACGAGCATCTTACACAGCGCAGGTCCCGCGATGTATAACCTCAGTAGGCATCTTCACAGAGATCTTATAATAGCCTATTATGTAGTCTAATATAAGATGTCACTGGTCAACTTGACCTAGATGACACGAATAGCGCAGCAGCTCCTTATCAGTGGGGTTGGGTGCGTTCGTACAGTACAGCATCATCCGTGCACGAATAGCTGCGACACGCTGCCCTGCATGCTCACGCTCATGCGTCTCTCGCTCAGCACGTCTGTAGGAACCTCTAGAAGGTCGACGTCCTTCGACCGCTTGCCTGCGTCCGCCGAAATCCATCGAACCAGCTCGCCAGGTCTCTTCGTCTTCTCCTCGAGTGATCTGCGAGAGGGACTCGCCGTCGGACTGAGCCGCGGCAGCTTGTTGACGCCCTCGTCCGTGTTGGCTCGCGTCACCTTGTGCTCCTTCTTCACGCGCCGCCAGTTCCTGTACAGGTCCTCGAAAATGAGCAGCACTTCGCCGTAGCTCTCGCGCGCCGAGATCTCGTGAAAGTTGACGCAGGCGAGCTCGAGCGAGCGGCGCTTACCCTGCTCGAAGGACACCATGCGGTCGCCGATCATGTCTGACTTGTTGCCGACGAGTATTACAGGGCACTCGTTCGCGTGTCCGTGGCTCAGTTTGCGACCTCGCTTGCGGATGTGGTTGATGAGGAATTTTAAGCGCATGCATTCGTCGAAGCTGCACTTGTCGTTGATGGAGTACATGATGACATAGCCGTCGGCCCATCGTATATGGTCCTCTATGCGAGCAGATATGTCCTCCATGTCCTGAAACGAACCCGCTCACAGTGACTATATGGTAATGAATGGGACTGACTTGCATCATCTCGCGAACATAGCTGTCTAATCAGCTGTAACACAATAACACTCAATCACGACTCTATGACAAAGACTCATTATGTGAGTCTGATACAATTAGTGTTATCACTATTAGCATCGTCTCTCATATTACATCACGCCTGATGGGTTAATACTTCTGACGCCATTTCAATTTTCAGCCACCTGCTAAATAGTTAACAGCTATGTAGAATATGACATGCACTATTTCGTCCAGGTAATCATTATTCGACATAATTCATCTTCGCCAAATTTAGAATAACCTCGACCAAAAATTCTTAAAGCGAATTGAGACATAGCATCTTAACCGGAAATGAAAACGATCGATTATTCGACTTTCCCGCCGACGTTAGTGTTATTACTGCTGTTTATGAGTAGTTTTAGACGCTCTATTTATGGGTGTACAACAAATGTTTCAATTTTTATCGCCCCTTTAATTTCATATGGTCTGACAAATTTTTCTCGCATAAAAATGCAAATTATACTAACGCAATGATTACACTCTATGGTACAGTGCGTTATCTTGTACCTGCCCAGCGGTGTCGAGTACTTCGAAGATAATCACGTCGTCGTCGACTTCTGCTTTAGTCGTATATACTCTCTCCAGTGTTGGGTCGTAGTCGCCAATAAATCTCTTCGTAACGAATCTCACGGCTGTTGCTGAAACCATATGCGCCAACATTATTAGCAATTAAGTTATCTCCAAATATTAATAATATATCGAATTTATATACCAATTTTGGTAATTTGTCAGAGGATTATTAATAGCTGGCTGAGGGAGCATTACGAGCGACAAGTTCATATCGGCAGCTGCCAAATGGAGGCGATAAAATATATTATAATTAACTCGGATCCGATTCGTGTAGGCATATGTTTGTAACAGTAGTATGGTACGTATTGTGGACCTACTACGAAAGAGGATGCATTGCAAGAGAGGGAGAAGAAGGTAATATATATATATACACATACGCGCGCGCGCGCGCGCGTGCGTGTGTGTGTGTGTGTGTGCGCGCGCGCGTGTGTGTGTGTGCGTGCGTGCGTACGTGCATGTGTGTATGTGTGTGTAGATAGATAGATAGATAGATAGATAGATAGATAGATAGATAGATAGATAGACATATTCGCGCCGCATTATTGCCCCCAATTTTTCGTTTTCCTTGCCATCTTTTTGCCCCAAAAATTTTTTCCTAGCCATCTTTTTGCCCCCCAATTTTTCCCTTCCGATCTTTTTGCCCCATGTTTTCACCGTCAAGCCATCTTTTTGTCCTCTATTTTCCCATTTCGGTGGAGCACCCCCAAAAAAGTGAGTACCCACCCCCCGGGCTATGGCGGCGGGGTTGTGGAGGGCTGGGCGGTTACCTATCAATGGGCATCGTTATAACTCCATATAATGCCAACCTAATCCGATGATTAAGTGTTGGAAGATACTGTCAAGAGCGTATTAAGTATGCTTAAGCATACTTAGGCATTACTGTAAAGAGCATATTAAGTACGCTTAAGCATTAAGTATTAAGTACGCTCTTGATGCTGTGACTGATGCCGCGTGATCTAATTAAAATGTTGCCTGACTAATTAATGATCATCGTTTTCCAACCTCCACGCAGCATCTGCTACATCGATAGAGAACTCTGCTTCCTGAAGGAATGCGAAGGTACAATACTAGCTAAATTACGTGGAAGTAACAATACAATTGAGGTAGTTTGACGGTTCCCAATAAAGCGTTAGATGTTGCAAAATTACAACGTTAGAATTTTCATCAGAACGTACGATTCTAGCTACCCGCGTCGATAGTGCCTAGAGTACATCAACGATGCATAAGCTAGGATACATTAATCAATAAATAGCATTTCGATACGAGTCTCTGTGATTCATTATTCACTGAATATCTAGGTGTCCGTCTATCACAAGCTCCGTGTAGACGATGCGTGTTTGTTAACTCGGGTTAAGGTGACTCCGTATAGACGATGCGTGTTTCTTAACTCGGGTTAAGTGTTAACTCGGATTAAGGTGACTCCGTATAGACGATGCGTGTTTGTTAATTCGGGTTAAGTGTTAACTCGGGTTAGCTTAACTCGGGTTAAGTGTTAACTCGGGTTAAGGTGAATCCGTATAGACGATGCGTGTTTCTTAACTCGGATTAGGTGTTAACTCGGATTAGCTTAACTCGGGTTAATGTGACTCCGTGTAAACAAGGCTTGTGCGGTGTGCCAACGGGTACATGTAAATGTACTGGTCAGTCAGTTAATTGCATGTTGGCATGCAGGTGTGCGTTATTCAGTGTTGGGTCAATATGGTTGCAGCGACGTGGTCGGAATGGACACCGTGGACGCAGTGCAGTCAGGAGTGTGGAGAGAACGCCACTGTGTCCCGATACCGGCAGTGCATGACACCAGATGGTTACGTCAGCACCACTTGTATAGGACTGCCGACAGAAACCGGCGCGTGCACTGACCCGCCCGTACCACCATGCCCAGGTAAGGGATCGATCGCTTTTTCTTACAGTGAATAGTTTTTAGTCTTCAACGATGTAACCTCTTCAACGAGTCTTCAACGAGGACCTCTTCTTCTTGCTGTGTATAGTTTTTATTTTTTAACGATATGTAACCCGTTGCATATGATATACGTAGATTTCTACAGTTACAACCGTGCAAAGCGTCAAAACCCTGCCCTCGTTTATGAAACGGTCTCTATTAAACACATCTCTGATCTATTACTACAAATTAATCTCAGTTTAGACTTGGTATACACTAGTTCTAGAACTATAGCCCCTGGCTCCGCCACAGTCGCCTGTGAGGGCTATAGTTCTAGAGCTAGCTATAAACATGCTCGACGGCTGTATCTTTGGAACTGAAACATCTATCGCTCTATCTCGCAGTTAGTGGAGACTGGTGCGACTGGGAGCCTTGGTCCGAATGTACCAAGAGCTGTGACGTCGGTAAGACGTTACGTAACAGGACGTGCGGATGTCCGGCACCGGAGAACGGAGGCGCAGACTGCTACACGGACGAGGCGACCTCTACCATCAGCGAGACGAAGGATTGCAACATAGACGCATGCATAGGTGCGTTAGAATCCTGGAAATATATTGAGACATTATTTAGTATCTATATTATTTCTATGGTTAGAATAGTTGTCGGCTGACCGTCTGCAATATTCGGCTGCGAACGGTAGAATATCAGGTCTATTACTGGTCTCTGTCCCCCTGACCTCTGTTTGACCTGGCTCGTTTATCTATTTCTGACTAACCCTAACCCTAACCCTAACCCTATGTAAGTTGTGTGGTTATGTGGGTAGTGTGTGTGTGTCGTGTGTAGTGTGTGTGTGATGTTCGCGTGCGTGGACGTGCGCGCGCGGCGCCGGTGGTATGTGTGGTGTGTGTGTGTTGTTTGCGTGTGATGTGTGTTTGGTTGTGTGTGTGTAGTGATTTGGTGTGTGTGTGTGGTGTGTGTGTGTGATTGTTGCGTTGCGCTGGCGTGGCGCGCGCCGCGTGTGTGTGTTGGCGTGTGTGTGCGTGATATGTGCGTGCGTGCGCGGCGCGTGTGTGTTTTTGTTTTGTCGATCCGTTTATGATGATGCCTGTTTGAAGTCCTGTATAGCAGGAGGCTGCTGCGCTATTTCGTGGCATCTAGCGCTCAGATGGTTGACCAGTGACATCTTATATTTAGACTAATAATAGGCTATTATAAGGATCCTGTGAAAAGATGCCTTTACTTGAGGTTATACATCGCGGGGAACTGCGGCTGTGTAAGCATGCTCGTCCAATATGTGTAACGATGTTGGCCAATATGTGGTAAGATGCTCGTCAATATTGACTGCGATGCTGCCTTGCGGCTGTGAGCCACGTATTCGGACGCGGTTTGCCGGGGCGTCTTGCGTGGTCCAGGGCGCTGCGCAGCTTACCGTGGGTAGCGAGCCGAGAGTGAGTGTGGACTGCGTGTGTCTGCTAACAGCGATTCTCAGTCAGACGCTGCACGCTAGCCGCGACTCACGTCCGCAAGCTAAGCTCCTAGGGGGAATTCGCTGATTCTTGCTATTGCGCGTTAGATTTGTTGCTGGAATTTATTGTTGTTGCGTTCGCATCTCTTGGAACGTTCAATTACTCGCGCTGTTGCGGCCATATAGCGGGCACGTCTCTGTGTATCAACGGTAGATCTGCATTCAGCGTGCTGCTTTCGGAAAATTCTAAAGTTTATTTTGGCCGTGGATTTTCGTTCTCGATGAAATGCGAACTCGTAGGTGTGCAACGTTAAACTCGTTAGAGGTCAGCGCTTCTCATCCGTTGTATAAACTCTATGCCGTAGATTCCATCCACTGTGTAAAATATCAAGTCATTTCTCACTAGCGATGCCTTGTTCAATATTTCGGGCTTTTATAAGTTCGGCGATTACCCTCGTCGTGACAAGTATTTCGCACCTGTAACGAGAGCCTATATCGAGTTACAGTATTTACCTTTTATCTGATGGAGCGTATTAAAATAAAGGTACCGAGTGTTGGAACCTGAGAAGAAATTGTGAAACAGTGTGCCGTTTGACGCAATAGCATCGAAGAGAGAGA
>NW_014577068.1:254973-256437 GCF_000485595.1 Priapulus caudatus | reverse complement strand
ATGCACATACACACACACATACACAAACACACACGCGCGCGCACACACACATGCACACACACACACACACACACACCACACACACACGCGCGCGCGCACGCACATACGTACACACACACACAAACACACACACACACACGCACACACATACGTGCGCGCACGCACGTACGCACGCACGCACGCACGCACACACACACACGCACAAATACACATGTGTATTAATTAATTTATTTATTTATTTATTTATATAGTTATATCTGAAAATATCCCATTCCCAAATCAGCTTGCGATTGTGATAATATATACAATCGTTTTGTTTTTGACCTATCAAACGAAATGCGCTGCACGATAATGAAACTTATTATCGAATATTAGACTGCTGGCTACACCCCTTCTATTCGTCACGATGGACGTGACTACTTCGGCGTGTGGTGGCCTAAAAAAAATTTACGCTAAGCTTATTTTTCAGCGCAAAAACACGTTGTAAATTGGCCGTTTGGCATGTTTCGCGAAAATCATTTTTACAAAAAAAAGTTATGGTAGAATAATTGAATTGAAATCGCCTTGCAATGCAAATTTGGCGCGTAACATTGAAATATTGGATTTTTATGGATTCTTAGCCTAATATGGTCGCAATGGCTCATTATTTCCACACGGAAATAGATAGTAAAGCTTTTACTGGATACTTCTATGGATTTTTTTATCTGCATGATACCTTAGGGGCCTCTCGACAAAGATGATACACATAGCGCGGCTTCAGCAGACATGTACGTACCAAAGCACAGCTCCAAGAGGCATGTTGATAAAGAGACGGCCGCTAGCAGGGCGCTCTACGGGAAGCGAAGCAGTGACAAACAGACGCGAGCGTGTAGACGTGTAGCGCTCCTCTAATTAGCAGAATTTATTGCGCGATAAGAAGAACGAGTCTAAGTCCAAAATAGAGAAAAATCACGTGAAAGCTAGACAGATTGTATGATCAATCCTTTTATTAAAGACAGATATAGCGTATTTCTTCCGTGCCATCGCGTTTTGTACGTAGGCCTTGTACCTACGCGCGTCTTGTAACGCATGGACGCACTAATTGGATATTCCTTTTGAATTTGAAACTTGCACTTATGAATAAATCATGAAGGCTTAATGTGTGTAAACACAATCACATCAAATCTACATTGGAAAAAAATTGACAGACAATTAAAGCAAATTATATATATGTATAGAGACAGATAGATAGATAGACAGACAGATAGATAGATAGATAGATAGATAGATAGATAGATAGATAGATAGATAGATAGATAGATAGACAGATAGATAAATAGATAGATAGATAGATAGATAGATAGATAGATAGATAGATAGATAGATAGATAGATAGATAGATAAATATAGATAGATAGATAGATAGATAGATAGATAGATAGATAGATAGATAGATAGATGGAAGGAGAGATGGAGAGAGAGAAG
>NW_014577068.1:253523-254627 GCF_000485595.1 Priapulus caudatus | reverse complement strand
GAGAGAGAGAGAGAGAGAGAGAGAGAGAGAGAGAGAGAGAAAGAGAGAGAGAGAGAGAGAGACACGCACCAGTTTGATGCGACGAATCGTTTGTTTAAGGGATTAAAATACAACTATATTACCTCCAAATAGCTTCATCGATCGCACATTATCGAGCTTGCAGCCAAGTTTCTATGATGCATTTCTGTACATTGCCGTTCATAATCGTGGAACTATGCATCCCCATAGCCAATATCATCTAGCAGATGTTCGACGGTAGTATTTTCCCATAACTATTGGGCTTCAGCCAGCTACGATAATATAGCATCTCATCTAATCTCGCTAACGTATGAGAGAGGTAAACAAAAACCGCAAAGTCAACAAAGATAGGCCTACATCGATATGTGATTCCTTCACGATTCAAGCGATTGTTTGTTTTTAACGGTGTGATATAGCATGTTCTGTTTGAGTAGCAGGTAACATTATGCTAGCCGCACACTATCAAGAGCTAATAATACCCAGAGCGTACAACGGAAAAACGGGAAAATAGTGCTATTTCACGACATGATTATTCTACTTTGCCTGCGAATCTAAAATAATTTTATAGTATTTCATTAAGCAGAATTATTTGCTCTCTAAAACAAGAACAACCGCTTGTTAATACCATACTCATAGGCTGAGATATTGGCTCGTAAACTTCCCCTCCCACAGGCCTCACGGCGCCAAGTATTATTAGCTCTTGATTTCATGCAGTATCGACATATTGACACAACACGTGTGCAATTTTCTCACACGTAAAATCGGGCGATATAATTCAGTTTCGAGCTACTGGCTACAATAAGTATAGCATGCACCAAAAAACCTGGTCAGGCATGTATATACACAGGGGGGTTAGGGTTAAGGTTACAATTTTTGCATCATTCCTTGATATACGGAAAGTCTGATGCGGAAGTTGATATGCGTATATCAAGCTCAATAGATATAACGTGTAGGAAAAAAAATTCGCGCACGGCCCACGGCACACTGGTGCGTTCCCCTAACCGTTAACCACCCCACCACCGCCACCACACCCCCCACCACCACCACCACCACCTCCACCACCACCACCACCACCACCACCACCAC
>NW_014577068.1:250886-253456 GCF_000485595.1 Priapulus caudatus | reverse complement strand
AATAAATACTATGTGTGTGTGTACAATATAAATCACTGTGTGGCGTTGTGTATCACTGACTGGTTTTTACATCCTCGAGCGGGTTTATTTCCTTCGTAAGGTACTAGAACATAAATGCGATCACGCGGTCGCGCGGAGCTTAATTAAAAGAGCACGCGGTGACACTAACTATCATATGGCGCGAACGAATTGAGTTACTTTTCTAAAATGCTAGATACATATAGACACATCACATGTTAGTTTCATAACGTTGAAATTGACTTTTTCGGGAAAAATCTCACGGAACGTTTCACAGAGACCATAGTCAAATTTTAGAAATGTAACTCAATTCGTTCGCGAGATATTAGAGTTAGTACACTTTCCTACGACCCATGGCGCATGGTGGTGGTGGTGATGTTGTTGTTGTTGTTGTTGGTGGTGGTGGTGTGTGTGTGGGGGGGGGGTTGGAGGGTTAACGGCTGTTTACAATGCGCCAGCGTGCTCAATAGGAGCGGTGGCCGTTGCGGGATTCGGAATCGGCGGCCGCCATATGCGCCCGAGGCTACGTTATCGCGCCACGTACGCAGGTCAAAGGTTGCACACTGCGCGCGGAAAACCATGTTTCTCCGCAAACTATATACTTGTATCGTTCGCTGACCAACTACTAGTATAGTGTTGGTTTAGCAAACTAGTGTGGGGGGAATTGTGGTTCGGTGGCGCGCGAATCTTATTGGTAGGAAAAATGTACACGTGTTTCTGTAAAGTAAGATAAGGTTTTTATAAATAACATGTTGGTGGCGTTACAATGTGTATGGTTGGCGGAAAATAATGGTGTGTGTTTGTAAACCGACATATGGTTGGACTAAATTGACAAACCGTACACCATAGGCATCGTGCGTTATATATAGACATTATGCGTTAGACGCGTGTTAGGCTGTGCATGAGCGTATGAGCGCGCTTGTGTGTTTGACAAGTGTGTGTGCATGTGTTCGTGCGTGCGTGCGCGAGCGTGTGTGGGTTATTGGTATAAATCAAGATGATGAATATCTCGCTCCTCGGAAGTTGCTGCGATGAAAATCACTACGTGACAATATTAGGCTGGAAACCCCACAAATTTACGGATCGCTAGAATTTTCAAAGGACCGGGTGAGATATATGCTAGCTAAGATCATCGTAACCGAGCTTTTCATCAGCTTGCAAAATTTCGTGTGTGATCGTCTACCATTTGATCACTACTAGCTAGCTTGGTCTTCTCGAACACGCGCAGCCATGTAACGGCAATTCGTATCTTTGCAAGTTGCTAAAAGTACATTAATTACTATCTGATGGTTCTATCCGCTGGTGAATTTCCGCATTACCATCAATCGAAACAAGAGGTAGCTCGATTCTGCGTCGATTCTCGCGTGCCGGCATGCTTTATTGACGCCTATTTTTCTCAGCAGTTGTACTTTATTGGGGACTTTGTAAGACATCGCCTAAGGTCAGTAGTGTTTCGTGTTTTCCCATCACTGCTTCGGTAAGTGTTTGTGGATCGATAGAAAGCCGTATTTTGCACTTGGCTTCATCGGCGCTGTCGATAAACTCAGCTATACGTCGTTGGTCTATCATCCCGTAAGAGCAAAACTTATGATTTATCATAATTCATCTTTAAACTTATCATTAGATTACAAATGGTCCAACCCTACAGCAATTGCTAACCACCTATAGATAGCATTTTCCGTTGCTTTCTATAGTCCCAGATTTTTTTGACGCAGACAACTGCTATTTCGTACTGGGTTTCCTGTTTTTACAGAACAGAATGGGTTCATTTCCGTAGTCGCGTTCGTCTGCATCAAAGTGAAATTGCTCGAAGACCATACAATGCAGTTTAGATTTATTGACATTTGTTTAAACTTGACCTTTGTAACAGGGGGCGGGCGTAAAGACATTTTTACTCCGATATAACAGGAATATCTTATTTCCATAACATGAGAAAGGACCGTGTAGTAAGCGAAACTCTGGCACTAACGATTAAACAGGAAGTTTGTAAGGGGCTATGTCGGTAGAAAGGCAAAGGTAGCACAGTTGTGTGCACACACAGTTCTAGGGGTTGAAGCCAATCGAGCAGTGACACAATCACATCATGTATAAGCTGCTGATAACGGTCGGCAATGATATCGTCGACAAAATAAATGAATGTTTAATATAGACTATAAATATATAGTAATGACTGATATTATTGTGATGGGTATATATATATATATATATATATGCTGCTGATTACGGTCATTATTGCAATGATATTACAAGGAGTGTCTAATATAGACTATAAATGACTGATATTATCATGTATAATTGTCCATGTCTAGTATATCAGCCTACCTACTGTTGACAGAAAAGCACGAGAAACACGAGAAATTAATCGATACAGGAAACCGGAAACATGATTCCTGTTATTCTGTAATTAAACGCATTTTGAACGATGTGATTTGATAAAAATTTATTGCATATAGTCATTTAGCATAGTCCCATGCATAGTATAGCATTTATGGAATGTTCTTAGTTAGGAGCTTCTCTTTCTTCCCCCCTGTCTCTCTCGCTATATATATATA
>NW_014577068.1:248820-250453 GCF_000485595.1 Priapulus caudatus | reverse complement strand
CCTACTGCAGATTCCCCCCTGCTCACTCTGCTTTGACGTACACCATACTGACACCGTAGTCAGTGGCCAGTAGTGGCCAGTAGCTGTGCCAGTGTTCTGTTGTACCCAGTGCAGTGGTTTTCTTTTCAGTTACATGAAATATTTAACTTTATCTGTGTCACTTACATGGAGTTTATATTTAAAGACAACATTTGCTGGTTCTACGGGTATACTTTCTGCTAGTATATATAATGTACCTAATACATATTTGTGAATGTATGTCTGTTTGTTTGTCTGTTCTCAATGCAAATCAATATGGAGCACTCTAGAAATGTCAAAGAACGTTCCGTAGGTGTAACCTTTGATGCTGAATGTCACGAGCACATTGGATTTGACCTCCGAAGTCATCTGAGGTCGCTGGAGGAAAAAAACGTAAAAACCGTTAAATGAACGGGCCCTGCAGCAGCATGGATGGATGGAGAGATAGATAGATAGATAGATAGAGAGATAGAGATAGAGTGATAGAGATTCTTTTGAAAAATTTCGTGACTCAGCTGCGTAATGATGAGCGACGGGCGCAGCTCTTATCGATGTCCATAGTGTGGTAGGGGTCGGTATGAAACCAGGTTTTCACGGATAATTGACCAATAAAATCACGTTATGGTTATTTACGATTATTAGCTAAGCTTATTTTTTTATTTTGCTTTAAAATCTAGGGGGGCAGCTGCCTCCTTGCTCCCCTCGCGTCTTGGTCAGAGCTGCGACCTGCTTCTTTCTCTCTCTCTCTGGTTGACTCGATCGCCGAGTGACTCTGACTCGAGTCTATCGCTGGCTCTGGCGTGAGTCCAGCGGTGAGTGACTCGGATTTGAGTGCTGGACAACTGTCCTATGCCTCCCTTATATACCCGCCAACCCAGCGTGGCTTTGCATAGAGGGCACACGAAATGTTCACGTGCTCACGTCGTGGCGAAAGCTCAAGGATAACTCGATGAAGCCTCCCGAAGCTACCACGCGTGTTTAAGCTGAAGCTGAAGCTTATTACAGCACCTCCACGTCAACAATGGTAACTATATACTGACGTGCCGAGGTTACGTCAAGCTTTACGCACACACAGTTGTATGATATACGTATGTTTCCCTCCAAATATGTGCATAAGTGCGCAGGCATACACGACAGGAGCCCAAAATCGTTACAATATATATATATATATGTATGTATGTATGTATGTGTGTGTGTATATTCTGTCTGTGTATATTTATCAGTTTTGTATTGGGTGGATGTATGTTCCGCTGAATGGATGGATAGATGGCTGAATAAAACAGAGAAAAAACAGTGGCACGTGCAAAGAGAATTAAAGAAAGTATGCACGAAAGAAAGAAAGAAGAAACGAAAGGGAAAGGGTGGGAGGGAGTGAGGGGAAAAAAAGAGACAGAGCGTGCGCGCGAGCGAGTATAAGGTGTCGGTGTTTGTCTTGGATGAATTCCTCACCCGTCTTCACGCTTCTCCTATCTTCGTGTTTGTCACGCCATCCTGCTCCGACTACGCCTGTACGAGGCGCATGCTTGATACTGCATACATACGTACGTACGTACATACATACATACATACATACATACATACATACATACATACATACATACATACATACATACAT
>NW_014577068.1:246625-248313 GCF_000485595.1 Priapulus caudatus | reverse complement strand
CTTGGAGGGGGTATCCCCCGTCCAACGGTAGGAACTTTTCGTATATTTGATCTCTAACAGGTATATTTTCGAGCATTTTAATTGCAAGTATCGACTATTGTTTGTAGCGTTTACATGCCATAAACTAGGTCATCTGATCACTAGAGGTAGATGAATTTTCAAAACATTCCATTTCAAATAATGCTTTTTTGACTTCTTCCGGTATATCGTTGATTGTATTCCGTCAGGGGCTTGTCAAGGGGGGGGGGCAACCAATATATTCAGAATTTAACTTGTTAAAGCATGGTAGCTTCAGCTATGATATCTTTATGTATCTCTTAAATTTATCTCAAAACAAAATTTTAACTTGACACTTTATACATGTACTGGAATTACAACCATTCACGGAGTGAAACATGTTTCTGTTTATGGATACTGAAGTCTGAGATAAAAAAAAATGACTAGAATCTCCTTTTCCTTTATAGGTTGTAGCCCTCATTTGCACAGCATCGTGGGAGGTCTCGAACGAATTTAAGCTTATTGTAACTTAAAACGAGGACTCATCAAAGTAAACATATCACAGCATTGGATTTATAGTTATAATGTGACATTTAAATGAGAAATTAAACGTTTTCCTCTTAAGGCGACTGGAAGACGCCTCAAGAACTCAAAGAAAATATCCTGATGCCAATTGGCATCTACAAATAAAATTTTATGGAAATTGGCAGGGTGTGCAGATGAGGGCTACTACCTTTAATGTAAACACTGTATCTAAAGTAATAAACTTTTGTTTACACTGTATCTAAAATGAAAGACACTACGAATACCGTCTTTACCCTGTATCTCTTAACCCGTAAACTGCCGAAGTTTTTTAAAAATAATTTGGAGACTTTTCATCTACACACTAAAAACAGTTCGGAAATTTAGGTGTGATCGATGATATCTCTCTTGTACCTGCATTATTATCATTGAATTTGGTATAATTAGAAAGCCTGTTCATTTCCCTTCACAATGATGTCCAATTTGCAATGATTATGCAATTGGGGGATGTGCAGTACAGCTGAATATACAGTACAACTCGAAACTCGAAACAAGAGTCAATATAAAGGCGAATACACTTTTGACAATAGCAATGCATTTTGCAACATTTCACTTCGGACCAATCCCCATATTCAGGTCTAACGATAAGAATTTATTACAGAAATCGATGCTGAGATACCCCCTGTTCATAGTAAATGCATTTTCATCACAAAATAAAACTCCTCTGGTGAGATATTGCGCACGCGCTAAAACAGTAACGTAGCCAGATTGTGTACTGACTGGTATATGCAGTGGGAACCTTTCATGCAAGGTCTGCTTCCTATTTCTGTAGTGAGGTCTACTGAAAAATGTTATCATAGAAATCTATGTTAGATTAACTCCTCTTCATTTTAAATTTATAATGTTTGCAAAATATTCTTTTTCTCGGGAGATATTGCGCATGAGCGAGCACCGTTTCAGACGCGCAGTACGGCCTAAATAAAAGTACGTAATATAGCTTGCTGAGGGAGAGAGGGAAAGCAGACGGAAGGAAGGCGGTAGGGAAAATAGCGGAGGGGCGGTGGAAGAAGAAAAAAGCTGAGCGTGGGACAACATAGGTCAGGGGAAGTGCGGGCGAGGATGAAGTAGCAGTTTTGCACCCTACAGGATAGAGCGCTCTTCTTAGTATA
>NW_014577068.1:243390-244976 GCF_000485595.1 Priapulus caudatus | reverse complement strand
AGTGTGTGTGTGTGGGGGGGGGGGGTTGTACCCATATGGCATTTGCTCCCGTATGACTTAACAGAACTTAGGCGCTATAACTTATAAGAATATTATTATAAACAAATATGTATTAAATATTCTATATTAATACAACATATGCTACTATATATGTATTATATATACTATTTATTTATTTAGTTATTTATTTATCCTACTTATAATAATTATCGCTATATTTCGTGATATATATTAACTAGCTAATTTTAGCAGTCACAGAGACTGGTAATATATATGGCGACTGAGCTGCTTTATTGTGTTTGAGCAGAGTTGTGGTGGAGTATACATAATATCAGGAGTAAGATAATAGAGGATATTATCTATTATCTTACTATTATATCTTATATCTTATCTATTATCTTACTCTATTATTTTACTCCTGATAATATGTACCTTCCAGTACACAGCTCGGTTCTCAGCTTGAGTTCATATTGTGTCATGGCATTTTTTAGGGACAGCATGTATCGGATTTTCGTTTTTTTTAAAGTACAAATAATTTATTGCTCTATACAATTTCTGTTGCTTTCTTTTTCATAATTGTTATCCGCGAAGCTGTCAAATTTCTTAGTTTTGCTAAAAATTCAAAGAAATTTCCTTAGAAGTGAGAGCGCTGCGACGGCAACTGATTTAGCAAACTGCATGCAGTGCACCTTCGTACACTCAGGCTGAGAATAATATATACATATTGTATAATATTATGTATAATTATAATTATTGTTCTCAGCACTCAGGGCAGAAATTGACTCCGGATTGAGCCCATGAGCGAGAGCGCCATCTGTCGTGGAGTTTGCTGATTTAGAGGATCCATTCAAACGCCAGATTGCATGACGGGAAGAGCTATGTATTTATTTTTCTGCATGATGTTATAAACGTGCAAAATTCTCCTAAATACACGTCAAATTATGGCAAATCTAGAGAAGCTTATTAAGGCATTTGAAGCACTTAAAACAACACAACCGACCGACTCTGTTACGGATGAGAAGCAGAGGTAAAGTTAAAAACAAATTTAAAAGTCGGGGGCGGCATCATCACTGCTACTGACTAGCTCTAGTACTACTAATAGTACTATTACTATTAGTATTACTAATACTATGTCTATACTATAGCCCGCGTACAGTTGCCGCTGGGCTATAGCATCAGCAATTACGAGTGCTCGGGACCAACTTACTTCAGCCAGTCAGCAGGAACTATGTATTTCCGCACGTGGAGGGGTGGGCGGGTTGTGTTGGTTGTGGACAAAAACATTGTTGTTATCAAGTAACAAATTAATAATAGTAATTTGTTCATCTTTCATGACAAAACTAATATTACAATCTTTTTTGATAACAACTATGTTACCTGATCGTTACTTGACAACAACAATGTTTTTGTCCACAACCAACACAACCCGCCCACCCCTCCACGTGCGGAAATACATAGAACTTCCTGCTGACTGGCTGAAGTAAGTTGGTCCCGAGCACTCGTAATTGCTGATGCTATAGCCCAGCGGGAACTGTACGATTACAGTTCTTTAGTCCTACGGGTCGTTGGTCCTACGGGTCGTTGGT
>NW_014577068.1:229431-243037 GCF_000485595.1 Priapulus caudatus | reverse complement strand
GGGCATGTGACATCAATTATCAGCGCTCCAAGCGGTGACAGAAACCGATAGCCAAAATGCTTAGGGGCGTTGAGGTAGCTGAATAACCCCAATACGATACTCCTAGGCTGAGATATTGGCTCCTAAACCTCCCCTCCCACATGCCTAACTCCGCCTCGCATCCCCACTCAGGGGTTCCTCCACACAAAAGGATAGGGACGCTTTGTATAACCCTACTCTTGTTGGGTTACATTATTGTATCTAGTTTGTCGGGACGTAGATATTCGTCCTAGCATCGGACGCCTGTTCGTATGCGCTATTCGTCCGAGCAGTTGTTGCGCATGCGCTGTTTATGTTGTATTACCTTGCATAAATGTAATATAATCAAGAGCTGATAATACCTAGAGTGTACAACGGAAAAACGGGAAAATTGTGCTATTTCACGACAACATTATTCTACTTTGTCTGTGAGTCTAGAATAATTTTATGGTATTGCATTAAGCAGAATTCTTTGCTCTCTAAAACAACACCAACCGTTTGTCACTTCGAATTTTCGTAACAGGTTATATTAGTTTAATACAGAGTATTGTGATACATAGTAAGTCCCTGAATAGCGGAGAAAGGTTCGTGTTGAGAATAAACCCAGTTTGGAAGTTCTAGTCTCTGAAAACGCACCAGCAAACTGCCCTGAGTGATTCGAGCGGCGAATATACTGAGCGCCATTTCTGTTGACCTGTGACGTACTTCGGTTTGAAGAGCGAATTCACCGACAAATCGGAGGTCGCTGCATTTGCCGATTGCTATGCGCAATAATTGCGCATTGGGAATCCGTACGTCACAGCTCAACAGAAATGGCGCTCAGTATATTCGCCGCTCGTCACTTAAAATTTTTGTAACAGGTTATATTAGTTTAATACATAGTATTGTGATACATAGTAAGTTCCAAGATAGTGGAGAAAGGTTCGTGTTGAGAATAACCCCAGTTTGGAAGTTCTAGTCTCTGAAAACGCACCAGCAAACCGCCCTGAGTGATTCACTCAGGGGTTCCTCCACACAAAAGGATAGGGACACGTTGTAACCCTACTCCTGTGTTTGGGTTACATTATTGTGTCTAACTGCCACTGGCAGGCAGTATTTGGCATGCCATGGTTTTATGCATTGCCATTGGTCGACGTCATGTATCATTGTATTAATTTTTTGTGACTGCTTTCAATATAAGTTATAACGTTTAACAGCCCATAGTATTGTAATGAAAATGGGGGCGGGGGTCCCAATTTCCCAAACTAGAGTAGGGTTGAGCAACACCTGCTAGTCTCCAGTGGCAGTGGCAGTGCTATATGATAATGAGTATATGATAATGAATATGATATATCTAATTAATATAATATTAATAATAGGACTAGGAGTACTTACTTAGTTGTAGTAGTACTACTACTATAACTACTTACATGAAATTAGGATCCGTCTAAACATTTCCTCGAATTCCAACAGTTTCCCTGAATATCATGTGTCGAGTGGCATACACTACCCAACAGATTATTAAAGAGATACTCTACTCTAGAATTTGAGAGGATATTATGACAGTAGATTCATAAATAATAGCACATACCTACAAATATCTATAATTACTCGTTCACGTTTGTCATAAAACAAAATTGAATTTCGAACTTCATTTTTGGGTGCTGACATGACACCTGCGATCTTGCTGCCACCCTGAAAAAGTTTTGCATTTGCCAATTTATTTTGCACGTTACAGACCGAGGGCTAATCACAAAAGTGCAATTATATTTATACTTAGTTAAATGCTATCTAATAGAACGATATTCATTTTATGACAAATTTATCCATATTATAACTGAAACTATATGTCGTTTATAAAATATTGCAATCCCTTTGCTCTTTTAAATTAAATAAGAAACACCCTCGGTCTGTAGCCCTTGGCTGAAAAGTCTATTGGTGTAACTTTTCAGATGGTATGCTTTGAGTTGCGCCACTGTCGTTGTGATCAAACTGTAGTCGTTAGTTTTAAAACAAAACAAAAATTCTAATGGTGATTGAACCATGAAATTTTTAATGTAGCGTAAGTTTAACCTAAATCAACTGAAAACAACCCTAGAACTTAGAGTCAAGTATTCCTTTAAAGCTCGTCGACTATGCAAAATGTCCGCTAATAAGTTATTATATTATATAAGTGCTTATGGGCACGTATATGTTGCCAATCATTGGTCAAGGCTTTGATCGAAAGGGTATGATACATCTTTGTTTCTTCTAAGTATCCTATATATAGATACCAAGAGTACATAATAGAAATAATCTCTATTATGTACTCTTGATAGATACACAATTGTAATGTGCACACATCAGCACACTGAATGCGAGGTCAGTTAGAGTTTCACAGTAACTTTTTTATTTACGGATAAGTCAAAATGTATAGCAATTCCTGGGTTCAAGTTTTGAGTTTGTTGCGCTTGTCGTACTTAAGAGTTAAGACTAAACTCGAGTCAGTGTCATCATCTCAAGTTTCCTGTTCAAAAATCACCAGAGTAAATACCACTCGGTTGTAATGAGAGTAAACTTCACACGACTATATATATAGTTTTCTGACATCATTCTATCATATATTGTCTACATTTGCCTGATGACAGGGCCGGACTGGGAAAATCATTCAGGCTGGGAAATATAGCCCCAGTCAGGCCACTTTTTAAGCAAGGGGTCTGGAGGTCCCGCGACTCCCCCCACCAGGAAAATTTTTGTTACAAAGACTTCATTCCATGCATTCTGGTGAATTTTAGTGCATGTGAATCACAAACTAATGAGCCAACAACTGCATGACGTACGCAAACTACGTTCGGAGTATAGTGTAGCAGGCGGCGCGGAACGATTTTTGAAGTAGGGGTGCTCAATTTATTACGCTCCACAGTGGCCGATCCAGGATTTCAAGGAGGGTGGTGAGAAACAGGGGGGGGGTATGGGGGTCCTCCCCCAGAAAATTTGGAAAATGTAGATCGCAGGAGATGGTATTTGAGGCACCTTTGAGTACATGTACAGCCCTCATTCTGATTATGACAATTCTCTTTTTAGTAGAACAATTCTTGCGCTTGCAGCGCGGCATTGATTGATGAACAGGGGGGGGGGCATTGTTTAGGTCTCGTTCATTATTAAAGACCACCGTACCGCTGGGGTGAGGGCGAAAGCAAAAATCTTTCTTGGAATTGTGGAAAAAGCTGCAAAAGGGTTGTAACCTTGCTTTGCGCCACTCAATTACATATTTAACCTGTGCATCAGGTGCCGTTGTACAGCCGCACGACTATTATACTTGTCAATAATTAATTGGTAGGCTATATATGTGTAAAAATATTGTTGCCGTATAGAAATGGCCTGCAGGCCGCAATGTAATTATATAAATATATTATATAATAATAATATATATATTTAGATCTCGAAACTCACTGTTGTTTTATGACGTGTGAATGTGTGGTAATAGAAACTTGTAGGTTATACTATTCAGGACATGAAATTAGCACCGGCCCACCGGCATGTGCCAGTAAATTATTTCAGAGGCTAGTAACATTGGTAAAACACCGGCCCTCCGACGATGAAAATTCCAAGGAAAGATACGGAGAAATCAGTAAAAATAACATATAGTGTCTATACGTAAATCGTGGTAAATACATTTAAAAACACATTATTTATTGAAAATCCCATATTTACTTATAAAACATCAAGAGATGGCGCTGTGGCATGTAAATTTGGCTGTATTTTGATGAAAAATGTTCAATGAATGACGCACTCGTTCACGTTCGAGAAAAAAAACAAAAAAAAAAAAAAAAAAAAAAACAAAAAAAAAAAAAAAAAAAAAAAAAGAAAAAAAAAAAAAGAAAGGGCGAGTGAAAATGCGGAAAATTTTCCTCTTCGATGCGAAATGCATCGGCCGGGCATTTCATTATTTACGAAAAGTAAATAGGCCGGCGAAAAATGGTAGGTACAGGAACCGGTAACGTCGGTCACGCCCCATTCATGCCCATCAACGAAGAAGGCGGGGCTTATTCCGATTACGGAGATGCGAAAATTTAACAGAAGGACGTAGCTCAATGCGCTAAACAGCGTGTTATTTTCGTTTTTGGGCCAAACTCTATCGTAGAAAACCGTTCTAGCGTAGCAGAATGCCCTAGTTCCTGAGATCGGCAATTCCATGCTGTTATGGGTCCCCACCTAAAACAATATCAAACAGAGGTGCGGCGTAGGCTGTGATTGGAAGACACAAAGTGTCAATCCTCGGCAAGCCTCGGCATCATGGCCGCATCACGTCCAGTTGCATCTTTCAGCTTACATGTCAGGGCTACTTCTGAATATTTTAAAGTTTGAGCCAAGACTTGAGCCAGCAGTTATTTTTTAGTCACCAATGAATGAAAAACTATAGCCACTGTTAACATCTATAGCCACTGTTATCGTCTGTGCTAAGCAAAGCATAAACGGGTGATGGATATGGGAAAAGAGATGTACGAAAACCTTTTTAATAAAGTAATCCAAGTATAAATGATATATTGTAGTTTAGTTTACACAATACTAGCTTCCAGAATTTGTTAGTACTTACACGACACTGCAATTTGACAATTTCATAATTCAATCGTAATTTTGTGAGCAGTTATCATTTGCCAATTGTATTTGCCACTTAGTGTAGTAAAATTGCCAATTTGCCACCATAAAATATTGAAACATTCATGTATTAAATTCATACTCATGTGTTTCAACACTTTATATTACAAATTTAATGTTTACTACAGTACAAGTTATTCACAAGTTTACACAAGAAGATATGTATAAAAAACAGTAATTAAATGTTTTGATTTTCTGTTTTATGATATAGAATTGGAAAATATGTGTCTAAAATAGCCCCTGACTGCTATGACACCTAATTATTTGTATAGGCAATATTCTGATTTAGTAGTAGATTTTATGTTAGATTAGTCTATACTTCATAATCCAAGGATGTGAGTAAAATAAGCTATATTATATTTGTTCAGGAAAAAGGAACCAGCTACAAAAAAGGACCAGATCAGCCATTGTAATACGATAGCTGAAGCACTATGCATGCCAAACTTAAGGTAAGCTACATATTTAGCTTAAAATGTAGATTTAGTAATATATAGCATCTAATTTCTAACTTTATATAACAGAACCAGTCCACATCATTGTGCTGCCTAGATAGAAAATTTTATGTCAAATCTACGTTTGTATATGGGGAGTTAAAAGTATAAATTGTTGTAATTTTAGATCAAACAGTGAGTTTCCGAAATTTCTGGGCATCGGCATCGAAACCTTACTAGCGTGCTGTGATTCGCCAGATGCTGATGTGAGAATCGTTGCTGACGAGTGCCTGAACAAGACCGTGAAGGTAATAGTCAAGAGACATTTGCTATAGTAAATACAGTGCATTGGTTAATGCAGCACCCAGGCATAAGATCTGATGTCAGGGCCAAGGTTGAGTAACGACTCCATCAACTTGAAAGTCGTTGGCAGATTACCGTTGATTACAAATAACTTCAGGGTGGGACTAGCTGTGATGCTGATGCATATTTACCTCTGCCAAGGAGCTTATGTTTTCGCCCCTGTTAGTTGGTTTGTTGGTTTGTCTGTCAACAGGATATCTCAAAAAGTTACGGACGGATTTTGATGAAATTTTTGGGACGGGTTGGTCTTGGGCCGAGAACGAATCGATTAGATTTAGGTGGTCATCTGGATCCAGATTCGGATCTATCTATCTATCTAACCTATCGAAAATAGTCTTGCACACTCTGTATCAAGTCAGTGCAAGGTGAATGTTGTCACGACAATGACATGGCGCATGTAACAATGCATGTATAGTAACGCAATGTAACGCGCATTGTACAGTAATGCCAGTCAGTGCAAAGTGAATCCCGTTTATTTAATGCTGCTGCAGCTAACATTAAATGTTGGCCGGGGCGCGTTTATTTAATGCTGCTGCAGGGACCAGTATATTTGTATGTTTTTTGTCTCAAAATAAACGCAACACTTTCTAAAAACAAAATCAAAACTGCAAATTTCATCAAGCTCTATATTGGGTGTACCAGCAAGATGGGGGGACTGCTACACTGTGGTGGAGGTTTGCTATCTCTGATTGCTCTTGTTAGGATTAGAAGTTCATGTTTTAATTTAGCCAGGTTAATTATCTGATGTTTGGGCTGGTGTGTCAGATACTGTAATGTGTGGGTTCGGTTGCAGACACTGCTGGAAACAAACCTGGGCCGCCTGCAGGTGGAACTGTATAAGGAGATCAAGAAGAATGGCGTATCTCGCAGTCTTCGTGCGGCACTGTGGCGGTTCGCTGATCTCACACATCTCATCAGACCTCAGAAATGCAGGTGTGTTAGTGCAAACAGCTGTATGGGTGGAGATACTGAGTGCAGAAGTCATGCTAATTAGTGTGGTAATGATGTGTGTTAGAGTGCGAGACGTACGTTTGCTGTTCAGGTATATATATATACAGCTCTGTGTTTATATAAGCATATGATTGCAGGCATAGACATAATGAGTGGATGTAAGTGGGCATGGATGGGTATTGGGGCTGCAGGGTCGCATAAGTATTAAGATATATATATAGGCCTGTGTTAGATTTCAGTTATAACTGGGCAGGACTAGACATGTACCAGGATTGAAATTTATGAATATCAGCATATATCTATGAGGGTACAGTAATTATGTGTGTAATACCATGAGGCACTTTCTCGTCGTTCAGGCCATACATTGTGAATCTGCTACCATGCGTAGCTCGCATAAGTAAACGTCCGGAGGAGTCAGTGCAGGAGACCTTGGCGGCAGCCATGTTGAAAATATTTCCTGTCCTAGGAAAGTTTACCAATGATGGCGAAGTGAAGGTATGAAGAAGTTTCATCATAATGCAGCTGATCTAATGCTACTTGGTTCAGTGTTGTAGTTCATAGTGAAATAAATAAATTAAAAGAGTTTTTATCATAATGAATATTTGGTGATACCTTGCAGATTTTCAGTTACATCATGTGTTAGTTAGTTTAGGTGGTAAAGATATTTTAAAGGTTATCTTCAGCTGGTGTTAGTCAGATTGTATTAAATGGGTTACAATAGATTTTCTGGCCTTGTTGCACTGGCATACTAGAGTTCATTAGCATCTGGATCTTGTGTGGAAATTATATTGAGTGAGCTATTTTCATTCAGTGTTGTGTTGCTTCTGCAGGTGTTATTAAAGGCATTCCTGCCCAACTTGAAGTCTAGCTCAGCTGTGTGCAGGCGCACAGCTGCAAGCAGCCTCAGCATCATCTGCCAGCATTCTAGGAAGCCAAAACACTTCTTTGCTTGGCTGCTTACAATTCTTCTAGGTATATAAAATCATGTTTAAATTTTGTGAGGTGATGTCCGTAATAGTTTAATTCTATTTGATGTTTGTCAGTTTTTCAGATGGTGTCACTTTTCCTCTGTGTTAATAATATACGATGTAACATATTCAGTTGTTAGCCACGTTTCCTGCTTATATTTTAATCGGCAAACTTTAGAAATTTGAATACAGTCCCACAGTGCACAAGCGAAACGTGGAGTAATGACAGTAGTTCAGCATGTGGATAGCATGGTGCCAATGTTTCTCTTGCTTCCTTCTTAACATTGGAATGGTTATGTTCATTCGTTAACCAAGTTTGGAGCTCACATTTGTGTTTGTAAAGATTCCAAAATTCTAATCCATAAATCTCCTGCAGCATCATATACGCAGCGAGCTAGAGTTTAAAGTAAATGGTTGTTTGGGTGAGCTCACGGCTTGAATTTCACTGTGGTACTGATGGCTAATGCTGTGGTTGCCCTCCTTCCTTGCTATGGAGCCTTGAAAACATCAGAATGAACCACTAGCCAATAAATCGTAGCAGCTATCCTACCTTTTTGCATCTGTGCTCTTCCCATTAATTTTATGTATACATCCTAACCTGTTCCACGTAAAAGGTGTTGATGATGAGTAACTTGCTTTAGATCTTCTTATCCTCTTGGTCCCCCCGGTGGGACACAAGGCCGTTCTTGCTTTAATGCCCCTCGTTTAAAGTAGATTTTTGCCTTGATGCTCTTCTAACTAGCTGTGGTGCCATAAAATGTCTGATTTACCAAATCGTGGTCCAATAAATCAAAATCGACACTTGTGCCAAATTGTAACAATTTCAGCCTTTTGTGCTTGTTTTGTGCAGAAATGCCGACGGCGGCAGCAGGAGAGGCTGAGAGTGCATGCATGCTGCTGGGTGTGCTGATGTGTCTGCGCCACATCGTGTCGCATATGTCCTGCAGCGACGCCGGTGACGTCGACAACCCTCTGAAGGGCAGCTTTGGCAAAATAGCAAAGGGCCTTGATCTAGGTGTCGCCACCGATCAGCTCGTCCAGGTGAGCAAGGTCTAATCTTGCTGTCGGGATGTGCGCCCCGTCAAACGGCAAGCGTCGAAATTAACGCTAAATGTCCAGAGTCAAATACTCCTGCATTTACTGTTAGTAAAAAGTGGAAATGTGGTTGTCCACACATGGCAAATAAAGCCAGACAGTCTACACTAGAAAATAGGGGGGGGGGATCACCTTGATTTATCCAGTCTGGGATTTCTTCTTTTCGATCGTCTTTTGAAACGAAGCAAAAGTTAGAACAACGTAATGAGACTACTATGATGGGAAGCTAGTCATTTATTGCTAACTGTTCATTGCTATGATAGCATCAACCATTTTCTCCTAAGCTCTAAAAACGAACCCAGTAGAACTACATCCTATAGTACATACCCAGGTTTTCCATACAATTTTATTATTGTCGGATTTTACAGTCATTGATTTAGCATCAGTAGGAGTTCGTGTGACTACCTCAAATCTCTACTATAGATATTGATATTCAAAAACACAAGCGCATAGAATAGAATATGGATTTCACTGTGGTCAAATCCTAGTGTATGATATTATACAGCAGATAATATGTAATATGTGTGTATGTACTAGTCTATGTACAAGTGTACACTTTAAATTTGGCCAGTTTTGTTTAAAGATTTCTAGTATTTAGGTATTCTTATCTTTTGTATTTTTTACCATTAATCTTTATAGACAGGAAGAAGTATATGCTTGTTACTATCCCTGTTGTTACCATAGGTACTTGAATTTACAGTCCATATGCCCGAACCCATGGTCGTGACAACCCTTTCGTCTCTACTCTGTAGTGAACTATGTTGATAATGATTTTACCATTGTAGATGTTTGAGATGCTGCTGTGCTGCACACAGCATTCAAACCACAATGTTGTCACGGCAGCATTGGAAACCATGCATCAGCTGCTCAAGCATCCCACTCCATCTCTACTCAGCATCCTTCTGTCGCCAGATGGTATCCCACAGTCGCAGACGCACGACCTAACGCAAGAGAGGCTGCACTCAAGATCTGCAAGTAAGCACCCAATGTCTTTGTTGTGGCACATGATGATGAAAGGTTGAACGTGCGAATTATGTTAAGGTGTAATGCTCACACGCGTGTAAAATAGGAGGTCAATGCAACAACGTCATTCAGACATGATCTTTTTCAGTGCTGTAATATGAACAAGGACCGAATGTTTGGCACTAACAGCATTGACTAGCCGTTTGTGATACTGTTTCAGGCTCGGCGTCTTTGCTGCCATCACTAGCTGATGATGAAGCTCCATTGGAGGATGAAATGGAAGATAGGTGAGCTGTTAATTCTAATTATCACTCGTTAATGGTTTATTTTTTTAAGCTAGAAACCATGATGGGATCAAAGAAAGACTGTGCATCCAGTTTCCATTTGGTTGTAATTCACCCCCAAAATATCCAAGTTGTGAGAGGATGGTGACTCTCATCTTCTCTCTCTGGAAGCATGCGTAAATCTAAATAGCTTGACTTTGTTTGATTACTCAATGACCAGTTATTCTATTCCAGGTAATACTGTAATGCTACACTTTGTAGTACTTATTTGAGTTTGAGAGCATTTAGTGTCATTCATGTGTTCTGAATTCTGTATGGTCATTGGCTTTAATAATTATTTTGCAGTTCTTTGCATTTTGCGGTTAGCGAGGGTGATTCTGGTACTGGTTCAGCTACCCCTCCTCGATTTACTATTGGTGCTGAGGAAGGTGATACAGACACTCCCTCTATCCGGGACAGTAATAGTCAGACAGGATTGGCGGAACTGGTAAGTCATCCGAAGTTCGTATTATTATAAAGATTGTCCCCAAGACGTTTGACATTTTTTTACTGAATTATTTTATTGGCTTTAGTTTGGTTTCACAGTAAATAGATCGGTATTGCTGAAAGCTTCATTCATGTTACCTGTAAGGTTAGGACAGAAACTTGCATGGGTTAGGTAATAAATGATTTTAAAGCTTTATGTTTTATATTAGAACATTAGTATTGGTTATGTTTATTGTAATGGTCTACAGCATCGATTGACGACTGATTTATTACTGGTTTATTAGGGTGTAGATGGGCTAGATTACTCGAGTATGGAGATAGGTGTGTGCCAGGATTCACCGCTTACAGAGATGCCTATTAGGAATATTGGTGAGCTCACTCACATTTACAATACTTCCATAAAGCTACATTCATATTTAACCTACATTTATGTTGAATTATTATGCAGTTGATGTAGTTTACACTATAAATGTTTAGAAACTGTCAGTTTTAAACTGAGTTTAGAAACTCACGCTCTATGCTCAGCGCGAATCTCACCGTGTGCGCCGGGCATTATGCATTATTGTGATCATTCACATGATGAATAAGTTTAACCGGCAAATTTCTCAATTGTACTCGTCTGTGTGTGTGTACCTGTATGTTTGTATACTCAACTGATGATAATATAATATTTAATACGATGAAATATTTTGTAGACTCAGCACAATTCCACGATGTGAGTACAACGCCTAGTGAAGATCTACCAGGGGAGGCTTCTGCAGGCCTGAGCAGTAGAGGGCAGTCGCCACTGCCAGTCTCACCAGCTTCACAGGTATTTAAACATCGAAACATTTTTCAGTTACTTGCCTGATGCCCCAGAAAATTTACTTATAGTATCAGCTGTGCATACTCCTGGATTACCAGGTAGGTATTAATTAATTACCAGGAACACATTCATCTACTGTATACGCTGTATATTTCGCGGTGGTTTAATTTTCGCGAATATCGCGAATGTGTCCCCAACCGCGAAAATAACAACACGCGAATAATTAATACCGAATAATACCGAATAATTCACTAACTGCGAAATTAACCACTCGTGAAATTGTCCATCAAGTCTGAATTCGCAAAAATATCTGTACGCGCAAAATATGGCATATACAGTATATTGCGTAAAACCGTGGAAGGTGAGAAGCATTAGCTGCTGTCACTCCATTGGTAACTGCAACACCCTAATATCATGAACATATGAAGTATGCATACTTCATATGTTTAGTTCAGGATGCTATCTCCTATTCTCTATTTTTATCTGTTATGTTAATACTGTTAGCATTGTGTTACCTTTTCTCCCATTTTTTTACCTGGAGAGAAATCTTCATTTGTCTGTAGTATCAGCCACATGCACTCCTGTATTAGGACTACTATCTAAGCATGTAATTTTATACTTACTGACACTTCATATGCAGTCACCCACACATGCACACCCTTACACATGCACACATTCAAACAAGCATGCATGCAAACACTCGTGAACATCTGTATGCATGCACACATTCACACAGACACACACACACATGCACACACGCACACACGCACGCACGCACACACGCATGCAAGCATGCACACATACACGCATGCACGTACGCACAAGTTCACATGCACGGTCACACGCACCCATGTACTTAGCGCGCTGGTTGGTTGGTTGCAGGTCGACTTCTGTGTTGGTGAGATAGGCAGCCTGTCCAGCCAGCCGGCGTTGGTGTACTGCGTGCGCCACCTATGTCGATCATTCTTGTTGACGGGATATCGAGGTTGCATCATTCCGGACAGGCACACGAGGGTTAGCATCAAGTCGCTAGCCCTCGGGTGTATAGCCGCAGCCGTCACGCTCTATCCTGCTGTGTTCTTCAAACCATTCTTCGTGCAGGAAGACGAAAATATTACTGGTTAGTCTTACTACCTGTGGTCAATGAATCTGTTTAAAAGAATGCATTTTTCAGTAACAAATTTGTTTAATAAATATTATTTTGAGATGGGCTGATGGTTCACCATGTCCGATATCACAATCTCTACTTTCTTAAATTCCAGAGATATTGTAGTACACTTCTTTCTCAAGATCACAGTCGTCATATACCTAATGAAAATTTACATTATGCTTACTGTGTAAAAATATTTATATTTATCGAATTCACTTGCTTCCGGCAGTCGATTGACTCCACAAGTACACAAATGTTATAACAGATAAGCTTCTTGAACAATAGACGAGGTTCTTGATCTCATTTGCAGGCGTAGAGGATGTGCAATTCATAGAGGACGTGTGCCTCTACTCAACCCACAGCGATCCTCAGCTGAGTGGAAACACTGCTCTGCTCATCGGCTGCCTCATCACCGCGCTGTTGAGTGAATCGAGGGGAGGAGCGATAAAACATGAAACAAGTAAGCATGTGGGTACGTAAATTCTTCTATGAGGGTCAGGCACGATGTCAGCAAAATTTTTTGTCAACGGTTTATTTGAAATGATTGAAGTGTCTGCTATTTTATTATTCATATTTCATTGATTTCATGATGAGGCAGAGGGTTAGTTATTGAAATATGTTGTGAAACTGTACCATTACTTTATAAGAATAACTGTGTTTATCATGTTTATTATTTATAATTGAAAACATTCCCTGCGATTCTGCCATTTTGATTGGGCATGATTACACAAAGTCTTTGTCTGTGGTCCTCTGTGTCTGGTACTGTTTAATTGACGTCCCTCACTGATATCTGATAGTGATATCTGATCTATAGATACTACTATGCAAGACCTGACAGACCACCTGAGCTGCGTGCTGTTGCAAAAGTCGAGTGTGTCCATCAGACTTGGCTTGGTGGCGCTGCGTTCGTGTCTGCCACTGCTACTGGACAGCATCTACAGTCAGTTGGGATTCAGTCTCGCACAGCAGCTGCTGAAGCTTGCCAGCAACAGCTATTGGCTTGTGAAGGTAGTAGTAGTAGTAGACTAGTAGTAGTATATTTTATTTATCAAAACAGGGTAGCTACAAAACAACAACGATGCTGGTTTCCATGTAGGCCCTGTTATCATACATGATAAGGTGTGCCAGTACTGCTTAAAACGGATAAACCTCACAACAAAAAGCCTATATAGACCTACTGTGAGCATACTTGCAGTGTGCACACATCACAAAATGTTCTCATTGAGCCAGAGAAGTGCTACAAACTTGGGATTTTCAAAATTACATCGATGTTATGTTACACAGCTAGCAGTAGCCAAGCTACGCTAGTGCAAATAGTTCCTGGAACGAAAACACTATATTTGTTTCTTGATTGCATAAGTAATATAGACAAGTGCCGCGGAGCGACAGCGCTCATCTAACGTCTACTGCGGTGACTCTGTGGTGGAGTGGTGGGATTCTAGTAAACCCTGTTAGTCCCAAATGTGTTCACATAC
>NW_014577068.1:219795-229406 GCF_000485595.1 Priapulus caudatus | reverse complement strand
CCAGCGACCGATCATACGCGTCCGAAATAATCTCAGTCTCCAAACCCAGGCGATGTCTGCATAGGGCCTGGCTGACGAACTTCCGCTGTAACAGTACTGGAGCGACGCCCCATGATCGTAAATCGACAGCTTACGACGGAACAGTATGCCAACGGCCTTAACGGCTTCTTGCTTTACATTAGTCTTGGTATCTGAAACTCTCTCTCCCACTTCGGTCCCACCAGCACCAAGTCACGTTCCACTGGCAATTCCTTTGCGACAAGCTCCTCTAATCGCTGACTGCTCGGTTCATCGCGGGGTATTGAGCAAGAACATCACCGTGCAGTTTGACGCACAACATTGTCAAACGAAAATCGCCCTTTCGACCAAGATCATCGTTACATCCGTCTACTCAGTGAATTGCACTCGACGTCGGTAAGCCACGGACTTAGTCAGTCCTCGACGTTAAATTCTTCTCTCACGTGTTCATGGCTTCTTGACGAAATATTTCCCTCACTTATCTGATCGCGGTTACGGCGCAAATACCGTAGTTACAACACTGGAGGATATAGCGCCGGAATATTTACATCATGCCCGTAGCAATCGGCTCTGTAGACTATATCGCCATCCAGGCCACCAGAGAATTCGCTAATGCATCTGCGGTCGTTCCATCCACGTGGACCTGTCTGGAACATGCTTTCAAATGATTCAGCCTGGAAGGCGTGGGGCATTCCCGCGAAGGCTGGCGTACAGTACGCCCAGTTAGCGACGTTTGTGAAGTCTGGGCCCCTGGACAAAGCTCGTTTTAAAGATACACCCGTTTTTCCTTATTTCGACGAGCGTCGAAGACTACTTCTCAATTTGTCAAGTTCTGCCTGGTCATGAAACCACTGGGTATCGTAATACCAGCAGTCAACCTGGCTTCCCAGTTCATCTTGACTCAGAAGTTACGGGGCCAAGCGAGACGATCGCTCTACTAAGTTATCGAAGTAGCATTTGTATTTCGTATGTTAAGCCTGGCTGACAAGCTTCTCCCGAGAAACTTGGTCTATTTGCTCGCGAGAACCCGGTTGTCGGCAGGCTGCGGGTGCCATCAAGGTCTCCATGGCCAACCGATCTTCATAAGAATACGTATCCATTTTTGTAGAGTTTTTTTTCCCTTTCCCTAAATTTTTTTTTTTCCAGTGAAAGTAGCAGATTATCGTTAGCTACCATTTCGACCGCCTCAAGTTATATCGTTGGAATCGCTGGTTCAGTATCCCATTTGGAACTGTCATTCAGCTGGTTATCGGCTTCAGCGCCATTAAACACATACAGTTACGATCACGTGCTTATTCAGTGGGACCGTTAAAACGTCCAACAAATTTCGTTACTACGGGCGAAACGACCATGTTAGCACTTCCTTCTCTCCTGTGCTTCTCAAGCGCTACGATGTCATCCGATCAGCAATCCGTCGACGCTGCAACCCACGAGTTACTAAGTAACCTGTACGCCTTGCAGGTCGCTGCCATCTGTCTTACGATCCCGTGCACTGAATATCACTCCCGAACCACGGGCGTTCCCCTTCAACGCAGGCGTGTCGTCAGTCCAAGGAAATGTTGGTCATCAGCCTACTGAACACTCTCATCGCAGAAACGCACCTGACATTCCCTTTCGCTGGTTTCTCATCGTCGTCGACGGTTGATATTTCGTCAGAATTCCCCTCCGGGCATGTTTTAGACGATCCGAGTAAGCTCGTGGTTGGCCATGAACAAGCGGCTACCACTTCGAAATGCCCAGGTTCGCAACCCTTATCCTTGGTTGATTGATTTACACTGCACATTTGCTTCCCTATCCTCGAATCACGGGCCATCCATCAAGGCCTTTCCTGGACGTTTGTTAACTATATGCAATAGCCTATGGTTTCCCATTGCAAGTCAACACGAAGAATCCTTGCTACCCTACCCCATCTTTGCTCTTAGTCGGTTAATTCATTTAAAGGCCAAAGTGCTTCTTCTCCTGGTAATCAAGTTACGGCCGTTCGTCTAACAGACTTTCCGTAAAGCATTTGCACTGCGTCACGTATCCATGATCACCCCCTTGCAGAACAACAACTTTCCTTCTTCACCCTGCCATTCGGGACCTGTAGAGCGAAGTTGGTTAGAATAAAATCTTCTTTTCTCCCGTGCTGGCTCACATTTGTTTCGAACTGCTCCGGAGGACATCTTACGAGAGATCGCTAATACGCGGTCATTTAAGCACTCCGCTTCACTCCATGAACCCTGGATACCGCGGTTTCATTACGTTACCGTTTCGCCGCCCAATCATTCAAGAATCTCTGCTCCTTGCGCCAGCGTCTTACCATGGCCAAAGGGTACGACTAATTAGCTACGTAAACGCCTCCGGGTTCTCCTATATGGTTGAGACCACCCTATCTCCCTATTTCGTTGCAACAAGCTGCGTCCTAGGATAATAATTTTTTTCTTCCATCGAGCGCTACTTCGGTTTAATCGGTGGCCCGTTTAACCTTGCTCACGTTAGCCATTGACAATTTTGTAAGCCGCCGTAAACGCTTCGTCACGCTTTCGCCTCTGATAGACCCGGGGTCGCTCCGGGTCCATCGAGGAAACGATCTCACTAGTCGTGTGTCCCCCCCCCCCCCCAGGCTGTATACCTGTGACAACAGATATACCTTGATGCCACCCAATCGTCGTTATTGCGTCCCCCGTACGTGCTCATCATGCCCGCGCGAACGAAATAGTTGATCGAGGTCTCCTCGAATTCATCATCTCTGGTCTTTGGCATTCTAAGTCCCATAACGCTATTCTGCATGTGGTACTTAGCATGTCGGTCGACGGAGGTTTCCTGCGATAGGCTGGCTTTCGCCTTTAGGATCGGGTATCGCACAGCGACGAGCTGTGTGTGCTTATCATTAACGGTGTTCTCATCGGGCGCATGAGCGACCATTGACAACTCGCCTCACGCCGCACGTGAACCTGGCTGTGATTCTGTGAGGCTAAGTCCGCGATAATGCGCTCTATGTTTTGAACGTCTTGAAGAACACCTTCGCGTTGCGCGTACACAAGTTGTCCTAGCAATGTTGCGCTAGGTGAACTCAGCTTGCTTCATTTGGACCGAGTGTTCAATCGCCAGATGTTTGAGCCTTCGTCCGCACTTCCATGTAGGTTTCTCCTCGCTGAAGCTGATCTCATCGCGCATCTCTGCATTTTGCCTCCAAGGCCTTTACGGATTCGCTCTCTCTTCAACACGTTTGTCGACGGAATCTCTGTTAGCGATTTTCCGAGCCAGTCTTGACTCCAGAGTCTTGTATTGACGCTAGTCTTCATCACCATTACGGATAGGTTTTTCTCAACACGTTTCTACGAATCGTTTGTTGCTATTTGCGAGCCTCTGACTCGCGCGGAGTCTTCGCGAGTTGACAGGTCTTCACCACCATACGGGTTAGTTTTTTGTCGGAGTCGGACATCGTTCGCAGTCGGTGTTTAAACGATTCAAAACCCGCTCCAGTTCTTTGCAGATCAAAACAATCAGACAGAGACAAGGTAGTTTACGTCTGATCGTGCTTTAAAGTTACTAGATTAACGGAGCTATCAGCATAACATCAACCATTACAGATTCATCAGATTCAATATATCCGGTCGGCGAATGATCAGCAGATGATCAAACAGTGATCAGATTCATGCAGATCGTCGTGATCAGGCGTGATCCAAGGTTAAACACGTTATGACCTCTATTCTACATAAACCAGCTCATAAATGTTCGCAGTATGAGCAGGATTTACGGCGTGCAATTCCACCGGATAAAAACCATCCCAACCGTGACTGCCGTTTCAACTCTCTTCTCCTGCGGTAAATTCCGCACAGAGGTGTATAATCCCCGATTTAACGCAAGATAGTCAACGGACACTTACAGTAGCAATACAAATGAGTTCTAGTAATTTTATGCCAACATAGACGGAGCTCACAGTAGGTCTATATATGCATTTAGCTGCGAGGTTAAGCAACTTTAATGGCATCGCGCATCTGAAAGCTATGAATTTGAAATGACCTGTAACTTACTGTCTAAATCTAAACCATATGCTTGCTGCACTTTGGCTGTAGCAGAGAATATATTTGTATCGTATCTGCTATTTCTGCATTGCGTTTTTTTAAATTGATGCAATTTATAGGTTTAATTTTTAACCTTTGGTATTTCAAAATATTCTCAATAGCTGTGTGAATTTGGTATATTGTGTTTTCAAAACTTATGTTTATAGGTAGAATTAGCTGATGTGTTGGGTGACCTGGATTACAAGGTTCTGAGTTACCTGGAGACTTCTAAACAGCAATTCACACTTCACAAGCAGGTGGTGTATTTTATCTATCTACATAATAGATAAAAATTAATTCTTGGAAGCATTTTAACTTGTCAAAAGCATATATATATATATATAGCGATCTTCAGCAACTACTTCTGAGATTCTCAGATATTTCTCCTGTTAGTCGTGTTTTTGTAAGGTGTTTCCATTTTAGGTCCCCTTCCAGGATAGAGTGCTACACCACGTGTTGCTTTTACTCATTGGTGATGAGGACATGAGGGTGAGACAAGCTGCTGCAACTACCATCGTCAAGTAAGACACATTGCTTCTCGTCTCATAATTTCAAGTCATTTATATTATTATGGTGCTTGATTTCATACAGGAATTTTTTTCTTTGTTCTCATGATTATCATCTGAACATGTGTTCTTTGCCGTGCTGTTCGGGTAACGTTGATACTGATAGTGGTATTGAGAACACCAAACAACTTCAGCAACTCATTAGTAAATGTGTGATATGTCAAAAAATCGTGACTAAATGTTGCAGTCAATGTTTATGACAACGTGATTAGGGGAAGTAGAGAAGAATTGTGGTAATGAGATTGATTGTTGATTAATATATTAATAAATTAAGGTAATTAATTAAGATATTAATCAATTAGTATTGATATTATTGATGAGCTGTTATGCACATCTTGCAGGATTGTGCCTAATCTGTTCTTTGAGATGGATTCGCCACAGCAAGATCCAGTTGTGACGAAGGCTCGTGATCTTACATGCAAGTTTCTGGATCCAGTTCTCACCGATGAGCAGATATCGCAGGTTGTTGTTGTTTGTTGTTGTTGTCGTTGATTTTGTTGCTTTTTGCTATTGTTTTCATTGCTCTTGTAATTATTCATAATATAATTGTTATTACTGAGTGCTTGATATATTCATCATAGTACATTAATTATGTCTGTATGTATCTGAGTGAACCAATCCCAAGTTCTAGTGACATACATATGGCATTGCCATGTTATCATGTTATCATCATATGATGGTGCTTAATTGGGTATTATAAAATAAAATAATGGTAATTAAGCAATCGGGATCTAGATTCAAACTCAATATTCCTTTTTAGAAATCGTTTGTTAAAATATTTCTGTGAAAGTGAGCAATTTATTTGTATTTCAGCCAACAGTGCATGGCTTGGTGCGAGCATACAGCCAAGTAGCTGGAGCGGCATATAGTACAGGGCTGGAGTCTGCATTATCTAGAGTTATCCAGGCTTTGATGCAGAAGTTGATTCAGTCCACATCTAATCACCTCACTGTATGTAGCTAAGCTAGTGTGTGGCAAATACTGCTTTCCATAGCTAAATTGTTTATATTTATATTGTTGATATTGTATATTGTTGCTCCACTTTTTAACTTTATTGACACTTGCTAACTCTACATATACTTGTTGCAAGTAATTTAGAGCCAAGAATAAGTAAGTTTTAGGCATGTTTATATTACAATTGAAAGCCATTAGTTTAGGCAACAATTAGCTGTTTTTCTGTACGGTCACGGTAAGTCCGTCATTGGAAAACGATATCTTCTTCTCCGTACAGCTGGGCTGCTTGCACGTGCTATGCTTGTTATCGGAAGAATATTCCGTGCCAAAGTTCCCGTCTGCTTGGACGTGTGCTACACTGCCATTGGTTCCATCTCACAGTGAGTTGACCCCAACTACTAAGGTCAACCCTGCACTTGGTGGCCGCAGAAGGTCAGTATTTACGATTTACTTCTGCAAATGGCTTAACAATTTGTCTTGATGCTTATGTTAGTATCAATTTTGGCTTAAGTTCTTGAGATATTTGACATGATAAAGCCATAGGCACAGGGCGGTCACTCGTTTGAAGGTTATTTTGCATTTCCCAGGGCACGAAATTCAGATTTTTTTTCACCAGCCAGAAGGGCTGGTAACAGCATTTACTTAGCCCTCGCCATAATTTACCAGCCTTCACAAATTTTGTTCGTAAAATCAATGTCATGTTTTACGCTTGCATTCTCTATTTTAAATTTGTAAAACGTTGACAAATTATGGTGTGATACTTCAGGTAAAACAGTAATGTAGGCTACTTGCTCATTAATGCTATAAATAAAAATGTAGGTACTCGCTAAAACGGCTGAAACCACCGGCTCGGAGGGCCGGTGTTTTGCCAATGTAACCGGCCCTCCAAATAATTAGCCGGCATATGCCGGTGGGCCGGTGCTAATTTCACGCCGTGTTTCCTCTCTCGCCTCAGTCTGACGGACCGTGACAAATGGATGAAGTTGAACCTGCAGGATCCGAGCATGGGGTCGAGCGGAGGTTCCCTCGCTCTCATCCTCAACGTGCTGGCATCGACGTCCGCCATGCTCAACCTCACTGCGCACAAACACGCCCTGCTTCTCGCCGGAAACATCTTTGCTGGTTCGTGTCGCACCTCCAAGCTTTCCAATCACAGTTAAAGCAACCTTGCACCTGTGACTGTGAGACTGCATGTATTTTTCTCACCCCTAGTAATTTGCTAGATCGTGTCCTTTGTTTGATGTACAATATCCTATGCAGCTATGATACGCTTTATTGATAGAAAAAATTGCTTACGATTAGGATGGATTTCTGAAAGCCGAATTATAAATTTGCCACGAAGAACGCACAGAAATGGTGGCCATGGTGGGATCTACATAGATTACACTGTTGTCACATACACATTAGTGCATGTTGATTGATCGAGCTCCTCTATTTGCTTTTACTCGTGGAGATCAGTTTGTGGGCCTGCAATTGTGTTACTCTGACACAGATTTCTCCACTGAATTGAATTCATCTCTCCACTTATCCATCTCTCCCTTCTCACGTCTACTCATCACACTTAATCTCATCTCTCACTGTCTCTGCACATCTATGGAGTTGTGTTGCTGGTTGTGATTGGCACTGATAACAAGTGAACATCTGTTTGCACAGGTGCAGCGTACAAGGCGTTGAGACCAGAGGAGGAGAGAACTGAAGGTCAGAGCTGGTCGATGCTAGACGATCAAGCCGTGGGCGCACTAGCTGACAACCTACTGCTGCATCTTGCCAGGTTTTACAGCTGTTCATAATCGTATTACATTAGCTTATCGACACAATTTGTGAGAAGTAAGTTTTGGAGAAAATTTGCTGGGTCCAAAGTGATGAATAGCCCGTACTAGTTGAGTAACTATACATAACAATGTGGGGTAGGTCAGGTGATACCAACAATTATAATAAGCACAGGGATTGATGTACTTTGATTTGATTCACGTACCGAAAAAAATTAGAACTGAAAAAATTACTTGAAAAAACTTTATTTGGTTTTATTTTGTATTGTTATATTTGCTTAATTACGATTGCTTCAGTTTTGTATAAAAATGCCAACTAGTATACAAATTTCTCATCTCCTTATTGCTTTTACACCTAGGTATACCAGTCCATATAAAACACCCTTGTAACTGAATCTATTAACTGAGAGAATGCGGGGAGAGACGTTAACAACTTTGATGCCTGTGTATATTCAGATTGCTGAATATCTGTACACATGTGATTGAGGGCATTCAACCCGGCCCACCGCAAAGCAAGCCCGTCCTACCCTCCCTGCCGAATGCTCCGTCACTGAGCCCCATTAAGAGGAAATCTGTTAAGAAGGAGGAGAAGAAGGAAGGCAAAGAGGCAGCTGTACTTTCCTCCAGCAAGACAACAACGGATGGTATGGTCGTGTTTCATGTGTGAATCTAGTAAGCTTATTGTTGTGATAGTAAGCTATTCATTATAGTATTAGTCATGTAGCAATCTAACCACATCTAACAAAGTAATTGTTATATTCTGCAAAACATTGAGAATTGTGTAGAATTATTAGCAGAGATATATCACTTCTAAATTGTACAACATTAAAATACTGAAAGTTGCCTAAAATTTAAAAAAAAGCTATCTAAGCAAACGCCAGCATAATCCACAAGGGTGGCACAACATATGTTTGCTTTTGGTACAATACTGTTTTTATTAAAAGGGACTTATCAGTTTTTGCCAGCAAAGCTTTTGTTGCTTCGTTTATCTGTTATTTAAGGGTAAAGCCATTGCACATTTTGAAGTCATCAGTTCTTCTAGGTGCCGAATGAACACTATTCTATCCGACTGAAATTTCGTCATGCTGCTAGTAATGAGCACGCACTTACGGGCTGCTGGAGTCACAGACACACATGAGGGGATGGCTTTAGAGCATGCAGGATGCAGGAGTTACAGCTTGAGCTTTATAACATGAAAAATGTGTTGCTAAATCAGGAACACCTGACAAGGCAGATGCCACAAAAGAGAAGAAAGAGGAGAAGGAGAAAAAGGAGAAAGTGTTACTGGGTTCCTTCTTCAATCTACCAAGCTATATGAACCTGTATGAAGTGATGAGAGGGGCCTACAACAACTACAAGGTGGGTGATGTCAGTGTGCATCAACGCATATACAATATTCTACAGCAATTTGCATGAATTCTCATTATGAATAATGCAGCAGCCAGTAAGTCCTCGTGTAAAAATAGCTGTTAGTGGCATTTCAGTTAAAAGGCAAAGTGCAAGGGATGAGATTTTACTTGTGGGAAATGCTTGGAAAATAATCCAAGAAATGCCAGATTTCTGTGCTATAGAGGTGGTTTCACTCTGTAAGTACTACTCGAGGAAAACGAAGTAATACTCAAAAGTATCCATCTTGTATAGGTTGTCATTATGTAGAGTTGGTTTTTTAAAGGCTCACAATGCGCACCCAAACGCTAATTTCTCCAGTACTAGACTAGCAAATACTTCGTGGCATGCATAATCACACTACCTTATGAAAAAAAATAAACTCTAGTTCCTCCCATTTCACTGCGCGTTGTCTTATAAAAGGTATTTGAAAATACCTCCAATGTTGTTCAAATTCTCCGATGTTGTTGACAGTTTCCCCAATCCCCAAGCAACCGTGCAGCGGTGCTGCGGTACAGCGGTGCTGCGGTACAGCGGTGCTGCGGTACAGCGGTACGGGTGTAGCAAAGATAAAAACATGTGAAGTCACGTCACCACTTCAAGGCTATATTGTTTGGCAAACAGTCGGCATTTGCGCCAGAATGGCAGTTTTCTCACCTCTTTCTTGTGTGTTTTAAGCAAACGCGCAGTGAAATGGGAGCAACTAGAGTTTATTTTGTCATAAGGTAGTGTGATTATGCATGACACGAAGTATTTGCTAGTCTAGTACTGGAGAAGTTAGCGTTTGGATACGCATTGTGTGGCTTTAATCCAAACTAATTCTATCCTTATTTATTCGTGATTCTGTCATTAAAATCCGAGATGCTAAG
>NW_014577068.1:210012-217318 GCF_000485595.1 Priapulus caudatus | reverse complement strand
GTTTACAGCCCGGTGTTCACACATATGACATGATGGCACATCCTGCCCCTAACCCTACTGTGTTAGCAGTGTTCACATGTAAGACATGATGGCACACTCCTGCCCCCTAACCCTACTGTGTACAGCGTTCACATGGAAGACATGATGGCTATATCCTGCCCTAACCCTACTGTGTTACAGCATTCACATGTAAGACATGATGGTATATCCTGCCCCTAACCCTACTGTGTTACAGCATTCACATGTAAACATGATGGTATATCCTGCCCTAACCTACTTGTGTTACAGCGTTTCACATGTAAGACATGATGTTGATATCCTGCCCTAACCCTACTGTGTTACAGCATTCACATGTAAGACATGATGGTATATCCTGCCCCTAACCTACTGTGTTACAGCAGTCACACATATGACATGATGGTAATTCTGCCACCCTACGCCTACTGTGTTACAGCGTTCACATGTAAGACATGATGGTATATCCTGCCCCTAACCCTACTGTGTTACAGCAGTCACACATATGACATGATGGTACCTCCTGCCCCTACACCTACTGTGTTAAACAGCGTTCACATGTAAGACAATGATGGTTATCTGCCCCTAACCCTACTGTGTTACAGCGTTCACATGTAAGACATGATGGTATATCCTGCCCCTAACCCTACTGTGTTACAGCGTTCACATGTAAGACATGATGGTACATCCTGCCCCTAACTCTACTGTGTGTATCAAGCGTTCACACCTACGACATGATGGTATATGCCTGCCCCTAACCCTACTGTGTTTACAGCGTTCACATGTAAGACATGATGGTATATCCTGTCCCTAACCCTACTGTGTTACAGCGTTCACATGTAAAGACATGATGGTATTCCTGCCCCTAACCCTACTGTGTTTACAGTGTTCACATGTAAGACTGAGTGGTATATCCTGCCCCTAACCCTACTGTGTTACAGCGGTCACATGTAAGACATGATGGTACTATATCCTGCCCCTAACCCTACTGTGTTACAGCGTTCACACCTATGACATGATGGTATATCCTTCCCCTAACCCTACTGTGTTACAGCAGTCACATGTAAGACATGATGGTATATCCTGCCCTAACCCTACTGTGTTACAGCGTTTCACATGTAAAGACATGATGGTATTCCTGCCCCTAACCCTACTGTGTTACAGTGTTCACATGTAAGACATGATGGTACATCCTGCCCTACACCTACTGTGTTACAGCGTTCACATGTAAGACATGATGGTATATCCTGCCCTAAACTTACTGTGTAACAGCGTTCACATGTAAGACATGATGGTATATCCTGCCTCCCCCTAACCCTACTGTGTTACAGCGTTCACATGTAAGACATGATGGTATATCCTGCCCCTAATCCTACTGTGTTTACAGCATTCACAATGTAAGACATGATGGTATATCCTGCCCCTAACCCTACTGTGTTACAGTCGTTCACATGTAAGACATGATGGTATATCCTGCCCTAACCCTACTGTGTTTACAGCCGTTCACAGTAGACTGATGGTAATTCGCCCTACTACTGTGTTACAGCGTTCATACTATCGACAATGATGGTATATCTGCCCTAACCCTACTGTGTTACAGTGTTCACATGTAAGACTGATTGTATATCCTGCCCCTAACCCTACTGTTACAGCGTTCACATGTAAGACATGATGGTATATCCTGGCCCTAACCCTACTGTGTAACAGCGTTCACATGTAAGACATGATGGTATATCCTGCCCCTAACCTACTGTGTTACAGCGTTCACATTAAGACATGATGGTATATCGCTGCCCTAACCCTACTGTGTTACAGCTGCGTACATGTAGACATTGTTGTGTATATCCGGCCCTACCCTACTGTGTTACAGCGTTCACCATGTAAGACATGATGGTATATCCTGCCCCTAACGCTACTTGTGTACAGCGTTCACACCCGACATGATGTATATCCTGCCCTAACCCTACTGTGTTTACAGTGTTCACATGTAAGACATGATGGTATATCCTGCCCCTAACCCTACTGTGTAACAGGCGTTCACATGTAAGACATGATGGTATATCCTGCCCTAACCTCTATGTTAACAGCGTTCACATGTAAGACGATGAGTATATCTGCTGCCACTACTGTGTTACAGCGTCACATGTAAGGACATGATGGTATATCCTGCCCCTAACCCTACTGTGTTACAGCAGTCACATGTAAAGACATGTTGGTATATCCTGCCCCTAAACCCTACTCTGTAACGCGTTCACATGTAAGACATGATGGTATATCCTCCCTAACCCTACTGTTTACAGCGAGTCACACATATGACATGATGGTATATGCTGCCCCTAACCCTACTGTGTAACAGCGTTACATGTAAGACATGATGGTATATCCTGCCCCTAACCCTACTGTGTTACAGCGTTCACATGTAAGACATGATGGTATATCCTGCCCCTAAACTACTGTGTAACAGCGTTCACATGTAAGACATGATGGTATATCCTGCCCCTAACCCTACTGTGTTACAGTGTTCACATGTAAGACATGATGGTATATCCTGCCCCATACCCTACTGTGTTACAGCGTTTACACCTATGAACATGATGGTATATCCTGCCCTAACCCTACTGTGTTACAGCGTTCACATGTAAGACATGATGGTATATCCTGCCCTAACCTACTGTGTTACAGCAGTCACATATATGACATGATGGTATATGTGCCCCTAAACCTTACTGTGTTACAGCGTTCACATGTAAGACATGATGGCATATCCTGCCCCCTAACCCTACTGTCTTACAGCGTTCACATGTAAGACATGATGGTATATCCTGCCCCTAACCCTACTGTGTTACAGCGTTCACATGTAAGACATGATGGTATATCCTGCCCCTAACCCTACTGTGTTACAGCGTTCACATGTAAGACATGATGGTATATCCTGCCCCTAACCCTACTGTGTTACAGCGGTTCACATGTAAGACATGAGTGTATATCCTGCCCTAACCCTACTGTGTTTACAGCAGTTCACATGTAAGTAAGACATGATGGTATATCCTGCCCCCTAACCCTACTGTGTTACAGCGTTCACATGTAAGACATGATGGTATATCCTGCCCCTAACCCTACTGTGTTACAGCATTCACACATATGACATGATGGTATATCCTGCCCCTAACCCTACTGTGTTACAGCGTTCACACCTACGACATGATGGTATATCCTGCCCCTAACCCTACTGTGTTACAGCAGTCACACATATGACATGATGGTATATCCTGCCCCTAACCCTACTGTGTTACAGCGTTCACATGTAAGACATGATGGTATATCCTGCCCCCTAACCCTACTGTGTTACAGCGTTCACACCTATGACATGTTGGTATATCCTGCCCCTAACCATACTGTGTTACAGCGTTCACACCTATGGCATGAAGAGTATGCATAGTATGTAAACTTGTGATTTGGCACATGATGTGCCATGATGAATACATAGGTGGTATGGTGATACATCAGTAGCATGTTGCACTGACTTGAACTGATATGCATGCAGGTGGAATAGTATGTGAACCTATGATTTGGCATATAGACTGAGAATATTAATCACTTAATTAGATACTGGTCACACAAAAGTCATCTGGCATTGCCACGGAATTCCGTACCGGTATTGTTTAATTATCGGTTGCTTGGTTTAATTATTATGTTAATTAGCAGTGTTAATAGTAACTCGGCTCCATTTAAAATTGCAGCTGTTAAAAGCACTCTTCGGAACAAACCTGTCCAGTCAGTGGGAACCGAATCAGCAGGTGAGTGCTGGGGCGCGGCGGCCGGGCAAGGTGACGCGGCTGATGTCAACGGTCAAGCCCGGCCTCTACCATTGCTGCTTCACCGCTCCTGCTGCTCAATTCACTCAGGGAGTGCTGGCTTCGGGGCTACGATCGCCGATGCAGGGAGAGGAAAGTATATCCCCAGGGTGAGTACAAGTTATGGGCCACGCCACTCCTGCCCCATCCATACTGGCTGTAGCTGAAAGGGTTGCATTGTGCATTATTATTTACATTTATTATTTATTATATTATATATATATATATATATATATATATACAGTTGACCTTGCCTAAGTCGACATTGCACAAGTTGAAAAATCGAAGCTCCACAAAAGTCCTGATCTTTCCTTATATTTTTACTTTAATAAATCTTCGTCTAAGCCGAAATTCACAAATATCAAAGAAGAATTCTAGTCCCAATGGTTTCAAACTTGCATTAATTTCATCACACAAGTCGAAGTCGGAGGCTCTTTGTATTTACGAACATGTACAGTAATGAACGTGCCCGACGCGACTGAAACAATCAGAGCACTCCCCCCTCCACTCGTACTTCAATCAATGCCGCCCCAGCAGGCACGTGCGCAGCCACGATGTGCACAGCCACAGACATGGGTGTCGCGGGCTGCTGTGTAATTCTGACACAGTATGTACCTACTATCGACAGATAGGATAATGTTGCCCGATGGTAATCGTAACGGTGATTGTGATATGCAAGATGGTGGTGGTGGTGGTGGTGGAAGTGACGATAATCAATGATCATGAGTGATGACGACGGAGAATGATGGAGAATGACATGTATAAATGTATGGACAAGATAATGATTATTCTATTATTCCACGTAAGTGTTAACTCTCATGATTTGCATCATCAAAGCAAACACATGAACACACATTGCGATAAAGGCAACACTAGCGTGAAGTGTAATTGAAAACATCAATATCAACACAATACATGTCCACGTGACCACAAAGATACAATAGAAACATGCAGTTAGTGTAAGTCGAACAAAATTCGACTTCCACGGAAGTCGAAATCCAGTCACGTTGGATTCGACTTAAGCGAGGTCGACTGTATATATAATGTATTTTGTTATTTTAATTTAGTATTATTATTATAACTTTGTTGTTGTTATTGCAGTTTTTATGAGGGCTGTTGGTTGTAGGCATCAAGCATCTTTGTTAACTTGGCGACATAACACGGAGCCGCTTTACCTTTACCAGCATTAATTGCAAATAAACATTGACGTGCAGGTTTATTGGTTGGATGAGGCACAAGCTTGATAATAAAATGCCAACGATATTCAAGCCGGGAAACCGTGAGAAAGCTCCCATAGCATCCTACATTCGACTGTTTGAACCGCTAGTCATTAAGGCGTTGAAGCTTTACACGATTACAAGTTCGACTGACTTACAAGTACAGGTAATTGTTTCTCCTTAATGCTATACCTGTTGAGGGTTTACAAGCACTACACCGTATACCTTCTCTGTGCAAGAAGCATAAATAATGGCAAGTATAGGTTTGCTATAGCACAGAATTATCTTTCGTTGTCTATTGTCTGCTGGAGGTATGTAATAGCAAGCGTAGGTTCACTGTAGTATGGTAGTATTTGTCTGCGTGTGTCTTCTGCTCGAAGTAAGCAATAGTAGGAACAGGTTCACTATGAAGCAACAGTTTCTATCTGCATATATTGTCTGCTGTGAGGAATAGCTTGAAATTTTAGTTTGGTGTTTTTTTTATTTGTCATGTCCGTGAGAGACGTGTCTTTAGAGACACATTTACATTTTTTGCATGGTACCTTGCCACGTACAATAAAAATTAGATGAGAATTTTGCAAAATAAATTTAATGTTTTTTATTTATTTGTAACAATTTTGAAATAGATAAAGATTAATTTAGGTTTAAATTTACATGCATAATTTATGTAAATTTGGATTCTTTGTGAAGCAGTTTTCATATTGAAGCCTATGGAATAATTCACTTTATTTCCCCAAATTCATTATTTTATAGTTCGTTATGTTTTCTTGTAAACAAAACGACGACGTATATCAAGAAGCTGCCAGGTCAGTCAGTATATATATCGCCTGGCGTCGTGTTGCAGGTGTTAGATTTGCTCGCTCAGCTTGTGCAGCTACGCGTTAACTACTGCCTGCTCGACTCCGAACAGATCTTCATTGGATTCGTCATCAAGCAGTTTGAGTACATTGAGGAAGGGCAGATCATGTAAGGCACCAGCGCGGCCATCGCAGGCTAGTAAAGTGCAGTGTCTACTGCACGGAAATTCTAAAAAAACAAAATAAAAAAAAAAATAATTCACTACCGCAGCTGTGGTAATGTTTGAGTGCACAAAACCTTTCGGTTGTTGTGAGTGTAGTTCTCATCGGTAATCGCACCAAGATGTCTGTAATAAATGGGTAACGTTGGAATTAATTATTAGATGATATTGATATGTGTGTGTGACTAGCAGAGATGCTGAATGTATTTCTCACATCTGTTCTAGGAACAGTGACAAGCTGATTGCCCACATTTTTCACTTCCTGGTGCTGTTGTCGTATGAAAGATACCACTCCAAGACAATAATAGGCATGCCAAAAATCATTCAACTCTGTGATGGCCTAATGGCAAGTGGACAGGCACCAATAACTCATGGTAAGTCACCAACACATTTCCAGCAGAGTTGACGATGTGGCATTTCTCAAAGCGCTCTTAGTTGATAGTAAAGCAAAGAACCACTGCGAACGTAAAATCGTCTGTCACAGGCCACCATCAGTGTCATGGGTGGCATATGTCCCAAAGAAGCCCCCTTCACAGTCACAGTAAAGTGAAGAGCTATACATATCTTGTGGTTGAACAGCGATTCATTTTCTTTGCTGTAGCCATTCCAGCGCTGCAGCCGATCGTGGTTGATCTGTTCGCGGTGAGGGGAACTGTGAATAAAGCTGACATCGGCAAGGAGTTGGAGACGCAGAGGGAAGTTGTTGTGTCGATGCTCTTCAGATTGGTGCATTACCATCAGGTGAGCTTAACAACCCAGTAGTTTAGCTGTTAGTGTAAGTGTTGTAAGGTGAGTAGGGAGGTCCAACCAACACAGACAGGTGATAGATGTAAGGGAGAAATAACATTGTACATGTTCTTGGTGATATATATATATATATATATATATATACAGTGGCAGTGTGATCACACAGACGTCAACTGTCATAGTATACAGACAATGATTGACCATGTGACAACTACTATTAATGAGTGGCTTGTGTTTGCAGGTTCTGGATCTGTTTGTGTTAGTGCTGCAGCACTGTCACAAAGATGGCGAGGACAAGTGGAAGCGCCTATCCAGACAGATCGTCGATGTACTGCTGCCGGTGCTTACTAACTACGAGGTATGTGAAACACGTCACATGCGAAGTATCAACAAAATGCATCAACAGAAAGAGAATGCAGGGTCTCCAACTATTCCTCATTCTGAGGAATCATTAC
>NW_014577068.1:206467-208772 GCF_000485595.1 Priapulus caudatus | reverse complement strand
ATTATAGATTATAGATTATTATTAGACAGTTAGAGCTCTTAGCAGAGCTGTAATATATGATTGCAGATAAACCTAGATGACCAAGCTGCGTTGGAGGTATTACATCGCCTGTTTGAGGTGGTGGCGCCATCTGTGTTCAGGCCTGTGGACATATTGCTCAACACTCTGCTTGTACCACCGAAGCCACTGACTACTGTACAGCGAGTGCAGCGTTGGATGTGCCTTGCCCTGGCTATATTGAGAGTGCTGATCTATCAGGTGTGTGATACTGTTGCTAAAGTTACTGTAATGTTCTTATTGTTTGTTGATTGATGATATCAAACCATAATTGAACTCCGAATATTATAACACCTCGTTTCTGTCCAATCCATTCCCGCTGCTCCTTTATTTCTTATTCCCGGATGTCCGCTCACGCATGCGTCACATTGCACACATAGAGTCAGCATCGATACAAAACGTAAACACTAGGGCTGGACATCACAGTTACGTCAAAGCGTGATTTGCTTGTCATGTTACGTTGCTGCTTGGCCTTAGCAGAAATATTGATAATATTTACCCATGTACCTTTAATTTTTTTCAGTGTCTTTAATCAGTCTTTTATCATTTTAAATTCATCTCAAATTTCAGATTTTGGTGATTTCATTGTTGCTTGGACTGCTGTTGTTACTTGTTTCCTATATTTTATGTTATATAACCACTTATATTCTACTAACATAGTTGTCTTATTTTTCTGCAGGCTAAAGAAGAGGTAGTTTTGTCACGGTTGCGTGAACTAGGCCTCTACGTAACTATTTACACGGATACACAGGGACCGAGTGAATCGCTATCAGAGGAAGAAACACTAGCCAGGCAATGATGGTTCCAATCATAACCCTGAACTCTGTTTAGTCAAAAAACTCGTCAACTGTGCTAGATGATTCACCAGTTAGTTAACTTGAATTCCTAATATAATATAATTTAATTATGAAATAAATTCATGATGGTAACTTACACTGCAATTTTAAAGGAAATCATTGTAATTATGTTACGTTATATTATACCATAAAATACGACGACACCGTTCTAAGATTTGAATAGCTGATGTTGTCAGTGCTGCTTGCTGCGTCTTAATGCTAACGTTATCAGACTGTAGGAGGCACCAGTTCCCATACCTGTCTTCTGCTGTTAGGTATTGTTTAGTTTAGCTTGCAGAAATTAACCTTGCCTTCATGGCTTCCCGTACCCGCAGGTTTCTACTGCAGGTTGTTGGCATGGTGTCGAGGGAAATCTGCAGCAAGACTGGGATTCCTGCTTCCACTCAGCCCGAAGACTGCACGTTTCTCTGCCACCAACTCTCCCAGCTGCTTCTCTACATCATGCACATGTTCCAGTCCGGTACGAAAACACACTTACATACCGAACCTATATTACTCTTACTATACTAGCTCTTGTATTCTCCCCCCGGTATTGGGAACCAACTTGGAACTGACAGTGCATCAGCTTTCGTCTGCATAGCGGGAAAAATTTAAAAAGTGGTGATGCAATCAGGAGTAAGATAATATAGGATAAGATAATATAAGATAATATAAGATAATATCCTATATTATCTTACTCCTGATGCAATCACTGTGATATACTTATGGTTCAATTATGACCACAAGCTGTGCTGATGTGTGTGGTAACTGAAACGCATTCCACAGTGCACGCACACTTTGGCACACATCTGGCAATCTTGCTAATACGTAGGTGGACCTTGCACAGGGATTTACAGGCGAGTGGCGACGGCTGCTATGTCTATGATCGTCGAGGAACCTCCGGCCTGCTTCTACAGCGTCAGGCAGATCAACGGCTACTTCCACGCACTGCGCATGACGCAGCCGACGCTGCTGCTGCAGTGGTGCAACATACTCACGCTGCTGAACTACGATGACCAGTCGTGGTGGAGTGAACTGATGCAGACGCATAGGCCTTCAGCCACGCAGCAGCAGATGTGAGTGCGTTTGGGGACGTATTTACTTAAGGATACTCTCAAGGTTTTTGGAAAAATGTAACCGATTTTTTATTTTCAACTTTATTCGATGGCTAACACTATGTGCCACCTGTGTACGTGTTCATTTCTCCATATAACGGTACATGTGAACTGTCAGAGCGTTTTGCTTGGCCGCGTACATGTGTAGTAAGCCGCGGCTGACGTCATGATGACGTCAGACACATGATACAACCAGGATTTTCACGATATTCACTGAGCCAGTATCTATCAACATCAGGAGTAGATAATAGGGAATTCCCTATTATCTACTCCTGATCAACATCAACTACTCCTGAT
>NW_014577068.1:204507-205594 GCF_000485595.1 Priapulus caudatus | reverse complement strand
CAAGTGTGCAAACACCCACGCACGCACGCACGCACGCACGCAAGCACGCACGCACGCACACAGACACACACATACATGTGCACGCATGAACATGCATGTATGAATGTACACTCTCGGACATACTTTATTTTTCAATTCGCACGAAGTGAATGAAACCATGAGCATGTGATCAGACGTGCAGACACTGGTAATTTTTGTATTTCCTGCCTACCACACTCATCCAATTTCAGATGCTCCATGCTAAATTTAGACCCGTTTGGTTGTTACACAAGAAATGTGGAACATTCACCTGTTTGGAAGAATTGTTTATGGTATCTTATATGTGTCAAGGTTATTTCATATCTAACAACTATGTGTTATAATTTCAATTACAGGGAGGAGTTGCAGAAGGGGTGGGGACGGCCACTGTCCTTGAGTTTGGAAATGGTCAGGCGAGGTGGACTGATTCTGTTTTGTGATTATGTTGTAAGTTAGGGTAACATGAGCACGTTCTGACACATTTAATCGCAGATTGTGTATAATTTGATTAAGAAAACATTTTTTGGTACTTCATACGCTAACAAAACTCCCGATAACTTTTATCAACAGACTTTCAGGTGTAGAAACAAATGGCAAAGCTAACGAACCATTAATCCACCGCATGACTCTGAACAAACAAACATAATTTTGCCGATCTGCGGTGCGGCGTGACAGTTTGCATGCTTTGCAATGTGAGAACCTGAACGATACTCTCCGTGACGTGACAATACTTGCTGTGACGTGATGATACTCGCTGTGACGTGATGATACTTGCTGTGACGTGACAATACTCGCTGTGACGTGACAATACTCGCTGTGACGTGACGATACTTGCTGTGACGCGACGATACTCGCTGTGACGTGACAATACTCGCTGTGACGTGAGGATACTCGCTGTGACGTGACGATACTTGCTGTGACGCGACGATACTCGCTGTGACGTGACAATACTCGCTGTGACGTGAGGATACTCGCTGTGACGTGACGATACTTGCTGTGACGCGACGTGGCGATACTCGCTGTGACGTGACGATACTTGCTGTGACGCGACGTGGCGATACTCGCTGTG
>NW_014577068.1:191478-204497 GCF_000485595.1 Priapulus caudatus | reverse complement strand
TGTGATAACTTCAACATGGTGGGTTGTCCTCCTACTCTATACAAGCTATTAACTCATGCTGTGATAACTTCAACATGGTGGGTTGCCCTCCTACTCTATACAAGCTATTAACTCATGCTGTGATAACTTCAACATGGTGGGTTGTCCTCCTACTCTATACAAGCTATTAACTCACGCTGTGATAACTTCAACATGGTGGGTTGTCCTGCTACTCTATACAAGCTATTAACTCACGCTGTGATAACTTCAACATGGTGGGTTGTCCTCCTACTCTATACAAGCTATTAACTCATGCTGTGATAACTTCAACATGGTGGGTTGTCCCTCCTACTCTATACAAGCTATTAACTCATGCTGTGATAACTTCAACATGGTGGGTTGCCCTCCTACTCTATACAAGCTATTAACTCATGCTGTGATAACTTCAACATGGTGGGTTGTCCTCCTACTCTATACAAGCTATTCACTCATGCTGTGATAACTTCAACATGGTGGGTTGTCCTCCTCCTACTCTATACAAGCTATTACCTCATGCTGTGATAACTTCAACATCGTGAGTTGCCCTCCTACTCTATGCTAGCTATTCATTCATGCTGTGATAACTTCAACATGGTGGGTTGTTCCTCCTACTCTATACAAGCTATTCACTCATGCTGTGATAACTTCAACATGGTGGGTTGCCCTCCTACTCTATACAAGCTATTAAAGGGATCCTTTACTCTAGGTTCTAGGGTTATTTTCAGTTAATTTAGGTTAAAATCATGCTACATAAAAAGTGTCATGGTTCAATCACCATTGCACTTTTGTAATTAGCCCTCAGTCTATAACGTGCAAAATATGTTGGGAAATGCACAACTTTTTCAGGGTGGCAGCACGGTCGCGGGTGTCAATGGCGCCGTTACAATTTCGTAGCGTTGATGTATAATTAATTATAACAATTAAATTAGGTATCTGGTAACAACTACGTGTGGGTATAGACGATTTGTTATACAGTAAGTACAGTTGTATGCAGTAAAATCCTAGAGTCTAGTATCCCTTTAACTCATGCTGTGATAACTTCAACATTGTGGGTTGCCCCTTTTTCTCTATACAAGCTATTTACTCGTGCTGTAATAACTTCAACATCGTGGGTTGCCCCTCTTACTCTATACAAGTTATTTACTCGTGCTGTAATAACTTCAACATGGTTGGTTGCCCCCTCCCCCTCTTCTATACAAGCTCAACATGGTGGGTTGCCCCCTCCTCTATAAAAACTTCACTCACGCTGTGATAACCATGAGATGTTATGTTTCATACGAACCTGACGCTGTTCTCTGAACATTGCTGTGGTTCTTGGCACGTTGTTCTCTGAACGTTGCTGTGGTTCTTGGCTTCACAGCCTGCGCTAGAAAAGAAGACGCTGCGCTGCCTGGAGGCGATTCACCACACGCAGAGCGGCCCCCTGGTGGCGTTGCTGATTGATCGCATGCTTGCGACGCACCACCTGTCAATAGCCAGGATGTGCGACACGGTGACCTGCCGACGACTGGAGATGCTGCTGGCAGATACACCTCGGGTAAGCCTATTGCTTTATAATTACTTGCTGTGTAATCGTTGCTTAACACATTTACTGCGGCTACAACCACTTACACTCTACATGAAGCAAATACGGGTGTGATGGTAGTTTAACATATTTATTGCTGGTTACATTACAGGAATACATTACATTACAGAGGGAATGGCAGCTCTGCTGAGAACAAACAGCGGGGAATACATTACATTACAGAGGGAATGACAGCTCTGCTGAGAGAGAGAGGCGACAACATTAAACTACCATCACACCCATAGTACAACCACTTACACTCTACATGAAGCAAACCCATGTTACAATCACTTACACTCTACACAGCTGCTCCTGACAGTTCTGCTGGGAGAGAGCGTTAAACTTAAACTACCATCACGCGCTCTCTCCCAGCAGAACTGTCAGGAGCAGCTGTGTAGAGTGTAAGTGATTGTAACATGGGCGTGATGGTAGTTTAACGCTCTCTCCCAGCAGAACTGTCAGGAGCAGCTGCCGCTCGACGACCTTGAGAAGCTCATTGACACGATGAAGCAGAGGGCGCTAGCGCGGCGGCACGTGCGTCTCACGACGCTGCTGGGTCGCGTGCGGGACTCGCTAGCGCCGGCCGCGCCGCGCACGCTGCTCTCGCCCGAGCGCTCGCACCCGCTCGCGTTGAGCGCGGCCGCTCACGTGCGCGACATCGCCGTCAACAAGGACTGGCTGCTGTCGATCACGTGGGAGCAGTGCTGCCGCGCGGATGCGGCGCCGGCGGGATGCGCGAAGCTACTCGCGAACCTCGACTATGCCGACCAGCTCGCGACGATGAAGGCGAAGGGCTTCAACGCGGCGGTGCTGCGCGCGTGCGTCGCACTCGGCCTCCGCAAGACCGTCGACGCGCTGTACGGCGCGCGCGACGCGATGTCGCCGAGCGAGCAGGTGGCGCCGCCGCTGCCGCTGCCCGGACTCCCCGAGCAGCGCGAGCATCCGCTCTACAGGGCGTCGCGAGTGTCACTGATGCAGGTAACCGTGAGGGTTGATCGATATACTTACGGCCGATTGGTTGCCGTGGAGGGTCGAATGAAGTGAGATGAATGATTAGGTTACTTGTCGTTTATTAAAATGGTTATCAATATTATTTTGCTGATCAACATGTTAATGCATTAATTAATATTTATTCATGATTGATGATTAATTATGATAAAGAAAAATTTACATCGGTACATATGTAGTCATTGTTCAATATCCTTAATGCATTTGTGAAAAGTGCGTCTTACAAATGAAACGGCACTGAACAAATTTTCCGATGAGAATACGTGTTGGTTGCAACTCACAATTTACTTTCAGCATATAAGTGGGATCGTGGCGGGTCTGCCTACGCCCCATCAAGCGCCAAACTTCCTACAGACGCTGGCATCGGGGAAGCACGGTCGCTTTCTCAGCAAGCTGGAGAGCTTTCTGTGCGAACAGCCGATGTGGAGCTTCATGTTCAGCCTGGCTCCGGCACTCACCAGCTTCCTGGAGTCACACGAGGCGTTGCCGTGGCAACTAAATCTAGGCCAGGAAGCCATGTGCGACATCTGCAGATTTGGAGTTCTGATGTTGGAGGTTCGAATTTAATTACACAACTGATATTTATAATAGCTATAATTATTATTATGAAACGCAGGTTCTGGCTGTGTATACCTTCAAACTGGATTAATATTTATGGAATCTGAAGTATAGCATAATATAGTATCATCGTTTATAAGTTGACCAAGTATATATTATAAACTCCTGATCTGGTGAATGTAAGAGTATTTTAATTGACTTATTATAATTTCTTATTAATCTATCGTTTGGTATACCTGCAACACTTTCCTGCAAATTATTTTATATCAGTATAAATATTTTATAATAGGCAGAGCAATCTGTCACCCAATAAACAACTACAAAATACAATTCCCAAACGAAAATGTTCATTTATAAATGTTCCCTGATTCCTACTGCTACCTCAATATATAGCATAACAAACTGATGATCTCTATGCCAACATTTTCTTAGGAACCAATTAACATATATAATCATATACTAAAAATATTAACGATGATGATAATAATAATATATTAATATTATTATTATAGAAATGTGTAAGCTTAGCTAATCGTACACTGCCACTGCTACAGGCGGTACAGTGGAAGTATTCGACGGAGCGCGTAGTCACGGCCAGTGAGCTGCAGTCGGCACTTGACTGCTTTGCCGTGATCATATGCGACAGCAGGCTGTTTGGCATTCTCAACCGCGAGCAGGCAGCGCCACCTATGGAGAGCAACGTCACGCTGATTCTGTCCGCCGTTAGTTGTGTGCAGCACATCCTCAGTAAGGCGAGGAACATACAGGAGGCACCATCAGGCCAGGTAGGAGCTAGACCTGTTTACTACAATCATGTTGCAGGCAGGGTTGGGGCACATGTCACAGTCCCTGTAAAATGCATTGCTCTCTCTACGGTGGGGAGGTGCACATGACATGGGACATCTGATGCACATCTCCTATAGGACATATCGCAGTTTGAGGGAGAGCGAGTTGAAGAATAGCAATCCTACGGGTGCTTTACTCTTATTGGAGTGCAATAGTTTGAGGAGTAATTAATTGAAGTCCTGTGAGATGCATCACAGTCCTGGTTGTGAATCATAGGCCTATAGGATATATATATCACAATCCTGAAGTGGTAGGTGAGATCCAAATGTTTTCATGTGTGCACCCCTTGATGTCTATCTTCAGTGGCGTGTAGTAATAGTAGGTTATGCTTGCTCTTACGGTCATCTAGAACATATAGCGCCCAGCAAGCACACTCACTTTTTTTTCGAAGGTGTTGTTAGTGAAGCCTCACTGTGTTGTTATTGTTCAGGTGACGGAGGCATGTGACACCTCCACTGTGATAGCCTGCCAACAGATCACTGAGCTGATGCAGTGGATAGAAGCGCAGTACTGCCAGAGCAAGCAGACTTCCACGCCTCCGCTACCTGAATACCTAGTCCAGCCGATGATCACCATCATCACAGGTATTCCGCTCACCTCTCCTGTATATAGCAGGTATACCTGTGATTAGTTTCACCTGCAGATGACACATTATAGACATGCAATTGAAGCCATGCCTAAAAGACTACCACTTTCAACTGCTGTGACACTTTCACTTAAAGGAAAGCTGCTGGACATGAGTCTTGTTTTTCTAATAAATTTTTCTTTAGCCTAATGAACTTTTTTGAAGAGTTTTTGCTCTGAGCTTTGATTTATTTGTGTGTCAAGGTCTTTATGTACCATATGGTTAAAATGTTGGATTTAATGCCAAAATAACGGCAAACTCGGATAACATGCAGGAGAAGTCCGATACTGAGGAATATGCTTCTTTACTGTACTTCAGCTAGCAATAGAGACACCACGATAGCAATATGATTAGCAGGAATAATTTGTTAATAAATAACTGTTAATTTGTAATGACTAATAACGATCAATAGTTGTAAATAAGCATTAGAACAACAGCATTATAATAAATATTGTACTGTTATAACAACGTTAAAGAAGGCAACATTTCTCTCTGTCGGTAACGAGGATAATGTGGGTCCCCCTTCTCCCCTCTACAGGTCTGGCGCGACTGTCGTTGCTCACGAGCCACGCCCGCCTCCCGCCGCTCGCGCGCACGATGGGCTGGGTGCCCGTGACCTCCGACCCCTCGCAGCCACCGCTGCCGACCGAGTTTCTGCAGGAGCGCGACGTGCTGCGACAGTTTGTGCTGCGTGCGAACGCGCTCGGCTTCACCTCCCGCCAGCAGTTCGAGGAGCTATGGGTGACACTACTCGCCGTCCTCGGCGCCTCGCAGGAAGAGGTCGTCACTATCGGCGGCGTCGGCGGACAGCACGAGGAGATGGAGCGCGTGCACGTCAGCTGCCTCGTAGTGCAGGGCCTCACTGCGCTGCTCATGCAGGCGCTGCTGCGGCCGCGGCCGGGAAACCCGATCGGCGGTCAGTTTCTGCACGCGCAGCGTGACAAGCCGCCCGCGTTTCTGCAGACGAGGTGAGGGCTTCCTGCTTCTATCAGCCTCCGTACGTGAATCGCTAGTGCGAAATCCCACAAGCTCGACTGTTATCGTTCTTACTGTTATGCTTGAGTGTTTTCTTATCAGAATCAGGCTTCACTTGTCGCCTGCCTTGTGTTGTTAGGCATAGGGGGTGATAGTCAACAATGGTTTCTCTTTTTATTGTCTTTGTCTTTGTGTTATGATGCACATTATATACATGTATATTTGGTTACATAGCAAATGTCTTATCAACTTTTTATGATTATGGCATCCTACGCTTTAATAGCAAATTAATAGAGCATAATAATAATAATAATAACAATAATATTAATGATGACAATAATAAAGTATGGATGAGTAATATATAGTATAACTATAGCATGAGTTAGCTAAACCAGTGTACTCTGACTGGTTGTCTGATATCTTCCACCGTTCTGTGCTGCATAGCACCTAATCTGTGCTGTGTATCTACAGGACAGGGAAGAGGCTGACGAAGGTACGCGGGATCATACAGATGGAGATAGAGAGCCTGGCCGGTAGCAGCCGCTGCGAGCGCCCGCCGGGGGAGATGTATGAGAAGATACATGCTTACAACATTGAGAGAGAAGACGATTCCTCCAAATACACTCTAGGCCAAGTATGTTGCATGTTGTATGTTACATTATAGGTACGAGATTAATTCTCCCATTTAAGTACGTGAACGTGTGGGATTCTTGTCTTCCTCCAGTCCTCTTACTATAACAACCCGATGTTTTGCAATCAGTTGATTAGTGGTCCTGAGTGGCCCACTTATTAATTTGGATGTTGCACCTGCATGCACTCATACACCTTATATAACCTGTGTGTGTCGTAAATTCAGCTGTAGCCTGTGGTAAACTAACTGTCCGGGGAAAAACAAACAGAAGCGGTTTGTAAAAGGACGCAGATTTTCGTAGACCTCGATATCTTGATGCCTTAATGTTGGCTGATTAGCTGTGCTTGAAATCTTTTGGGTCTCCCCTTAAAAACAGTTGCAACATTAAAAACAGTTGCAGTGCATTGCAGTCACAATATAGGTCATACGCAGCATTGACAGAATGCGATGCACTGCGTTGTCCAATCATGCAGGAAGCATGCACAAAAATTCAGCTGTACCCCCTGTATCCAACAACTATCCGGGGCGAAAACAAACAGAAACAGTTCATGGAAAGATGCCGGTCTGGTATCTAAGGCCATAATAAAAGTATTGTTTGTTTGCCCTCACCCGACCGACGCGCCAAAAAGGCGGCCGACTCAAAAATGTTGTATTGATCTTTCCCATTCCTTTTTTTTTACAAATTGTATCACTGTACATTATACAAATCTGTAGGCAATACATTATATATGTATGTACCAAGCAAAACAAACATTCAACATAAAAGGTATCTCCACACAAGCACACCCGAGCATGTAGATACCATGCTGAATTTGTAAAAAGACCCCCTAAAAAAAAAGACGCCTACATACCTACCCAAACTTTTCAGTCTGGGTCAGGTGAGGGCAAACAAAGATTTTTTTAATTGTGGCCTAGGTTGCAAGCAGCAGTCGGTAAATGCGCCGTGCTGCGCCATTCGTTCGTTCACGCTGCATCGCTCGTTCGTTCACGCAGGTTTCCGTGGAGTCGATCTGGTCGCGCGCGGGCATGCTGGAGCAGGACAGCCAGCACGAGCGGCGCCACCTAGCCGCCGCCGACGTCGACGTCGACATTCACTCCTGCCTGCAGTTCCTGCTGGAGAATCTGTACTCGATGTGGATGAAGACAGGAGCTCTCGCTCACGTCGCACTGCTCACGGAGGCTGCATGCTCCGTACGACTATTACTATTACTATATGCCATTTGCTATTACTACAGAGCTGCCAACCCTTCTGATATCAGCGGAATTTGTGCGATTTTAGCCTGTAATTCTGCCATTACGATTCACTCACGTTTTGCTACGATTTTGGACCATTATAAGTAAAAAAAACATTCAATCGCGACAATGCCGCTCCTCTCGCCGGGTCGAAGAGCGTGAAAGCGGTTACTCACGTGGCGCGCTCGTGTAACGTCGGCGTCGGCGCATTGTGTTGTCGCCGCCCCGCGCCGTGGCACCTCTAAAGTTGGCCAATAAGCAGGCTAGTAGGCTGCTGGGGTTGCCCTACCTAGTTTGCCTCTTTGCCTCTCATATGAGTTCTATGCTGTTTATCAATCCTCCTCTGTCCTGCATAACAATTTTTTAATTAAATGCAAGTTGCTTTGGTGAGACTTTCCTGAAAGAAATATTTGCCCTTGCTGCCTCTCCAATATGACATGGTGCCCGCAAATTCTTGCCTTTAATTAATTCTTGCATTTATAGTAGTTACTAGTAGTTACTAGCATTAATTCTTGCTATTATTTAATAAATAATTTAAATTAGTTTTAATCTTAAATTAAATAATAATTTAAGATTTTTATTAACTTTAATGCTGTGCATCAAAGATTGTTAGTATATCGATCCCTGCAGTTGTGTTGAGTCGACGTTGTGCGGTGTATTGGCAGGTGGTGGTACTCTCCGACATCTTCACGGAGCAGTCACAGTTTGAGTGGATGTTGGAGGTGTTTCTCGACTTGCATAAGACGCACCCGGGTGAGGACGAGATCCTAGTGCAGTACCTACTAGTCGGAATCTGCAAGGCAATCAGCGTCATTGGACTGGTACGTCGCTGTATTCTCGTCTACTGCTATATGCTATACTGCTGCCTCTTCAGCTATTTGTTTTCTAACTATAACTATACTATTACTACAGAGCTGCAAATCCTTTCGATTTCGGTGGAATTTGTACGATTTTTTAGCCTGTGATTGTGCCATTACGATTCACTCACATTTTACTACCATTTTGGACCATTATGAGTAGAAAATAATCTTGATGTAAAAACTGCCTGGAGAATTGTTGCCACTGCTGCCACGCGAGTGGCCGTTTAACAGGAAGTTAATATAATATATACTTCCAACAAGGAATGTGCTGTGAATGTCACATTTGCACGTCAGCAGGTGATAAGCTCTCAACATGGTCTTTCTATACATTGTCTATATATGTGTTCTGAAAATCGAAAAACACACCTGCCAAGTAACTACGACTAGCTAACGTGTTTGTGTGTGTTTCATGTACAGGACTCAGCGCTGCAGGAGCGCGTTAGTAAGCTGCTGGAGCAGTCTATGCGCAGCACTCACATGCCGACCCGCGTCGCAGCCTACCACGGCGTGCTCTACATACTCGAGTCGAACCAGGCCGACTTCTCAGCGACCGTGATGCCGGCGGTGACCGAGAGCCTGCAAAAGCAACTCACCTGCCTCACAACGTAGGTACTTACCTGTACCTGTACCTGTGCCTTACCTCACCTGCACCTTACCTGCACCTTATCTCACCTGTACCTTACCTGCACCTTACCTCACCTGCATCTTACCTTACCTGCACCTTACCTGCACCTTACCTTACCTGTACCTCACCTGCACCTTACCTTACCTTACCTTACCTGTACCTTACCTGTACCTTACCTTACCTGTACCTCACCTGCACCTTACCTGACCTGTACCTCACCTGCACCTTACCTTACCTTACCTTACCTGCACCTTACCTGTACCTTACCTTACCTGTACCTTACCTGCACCTTACCTTACTTGTACCTTACCTGTACCTTACCTGCACCTTACCTTACTTGTACCTTACCTGTACCTTACCTGTAACTTACCTGTACCTTACCTGTACCTTACTTGTATCTGTACCTTAGCATCTTAAGTATAAACTCGGTTTTCGCACGTGCGTTGCAGGGGTGCGGTCTATGGCGAGAAGTACGTGCTCGTCATGTGGGCGGCCGTCTTCTACATCCTCGAGAACTACCAGGAGGACCTGCGTGAGATGGACTTCAGCTCGCGCATGCTGCAGCTGTGCGTGAGCGTCGCGTCGGCGAGCGAGGACCGCACCCCGCTCGCCGTCTACCTCGCCATCTTCCACGGACTCGAGCGTCTCGCCCTGACCGGCGCTGTCGGCACACACGAGCGCGACCTGGTGGTCAAACTCGCCGTCGATCGGTGAGTGTGGACACGTGGTGCGACCTGGTGGTGAAGCCGGTTGTTGATCGGTGGGTGGGTACGTGCTGCGACCTGGTGGTGATGCTAGCCATCGATTGGCAAACAGAAAGTATTTGTGATATGTTGTGTGTGTTCACTAGTGACTACCTTGGTAATGTTACCAGACGTATACACACCAAGTTTACACATTTGCTGTATGTATCGTGCTCTTGTATATGTCATTCTGCTGCAAATAGCATTAAATGTACAAATCACCCTCTCTGATACATTTAGGCTGCGGGTGTTTCTAGATGCAGAATGTGTTACTTCATGTGCATAATGCTCCTATCTGTTACCATTCCACATACTCTTAGTAACCTTTGTGGCCATGGTAGTGATTGCGTGCTGTAGGCGGGGTGCTATGGTGATGCTATGGGGTGCTGATGTCTGATTGTAGCATGCTGCATGTTTAGGCTGAAGGCGCACAGTCCAGTGCGGGTTCTAGCTGGCCTGGGGCTGCTACTCAGCTGTATGTACTCTGAGGGTCGCGTGGTGCTGGACTCCTACAGTACGGACAGCAGTGACATGGACCCCGCGTCACCGGTGCTTGAGATCAGAGATCCGGAGCACCTCATCGTGGCCATGGAACGACTCACGATGCTGTTTGACAGGTTACTGCCTTCTACCACTTCACTACCATTCGTGCAGTTTTTTATACGCCGCCAACGAAGTTAGGGGGGGGGGGTATACTGGAATCATCTTGTCTGTCTGTCTGTCTGTCTGTCTGTCTGTTTGTCCGACACCAACCTTGTTTTAAGATGGTTTCATTTGAAAGAAAGAGTAGGTTAATTAAAAAAAAAATTATTTAGTATCTCTTTTTTTAAGATCATTTCATGGTGAGTGCATTTCGTAGCTGTCGTCTGGCTCTATGGCAGGAGTGGCAGTAGATTGGTTGTTTTTAGTGAGGGTGTGATTAAAAAAATAATATCACATAAACTATATTTATTTATAGATATATTAATTGTTATATATTATTTTTATTAATATATTATTATATATAATAAATTTTATACTAGGAGAACTTCAGGGGTTCTAAAGAATCCCTAAGTTATAGTGGTTGAAAAGGCAGATTTCATGTGATGAAACTTTTAGGGATGGATATGTTAGTCCCATTGAGGTATAAATTTATACTAATGACCTCTCATATTTATTTGTCTTATTTTATGGAGCTTGAAATGTATTTTGACTGATTTATATAAATACATATGCATCCGTCTTTGTTCATTGCCAGGTATAGTTAATACATTGTGTTGTGAAGATTGCGCTCTGAATTAAATCAATTTTATTACTCAAATAGCGTTCACTTCAAAAGAAATGTGTCATTAACACCTTTTACATGTCTTGCAGAATCAGAAAGGGCTATCCATTTGAGGCTGAAGTAGTCAGCAAGATTTTGCCACATTTTCTGGCCGATTTCTTCCCTACCCAGGATGCAATGAACAAAGTGATAGGAGAGTTTTTGTCAAGTCAGCAGCCTCATCCACAGCTCATCGTTGGAGTCTTGTTCAAGGTGTGTGTGTGCTCACATTCTTATGTGCGTATGCAGGCATGTGTGTGATCGCATTCTTATGTGCGTATGCAGGCATGTGTGTGATCGCATTCTTATGTGCGTATGCAGGCATGTGTGTGAGTGGTTGTCTGGCATCGTGTGTGACGGTTGTGTGCATTTGTTGTTGATGTCACAACACAGATCAGTATACTAGCTGACTGTTTTTAAGTGTAATAATAATAATAATAATAATATAAGTGATTTTTAATTGATAACAAGCCATGCATGCAATTAGTTAGTGAAACGCATAAAAAACCTAATGTATCGTAAACCTAAAACTTGCATCTTTTCTTACAGGTATTTAACAACTTGATTCAGAAGGGTCAAAATGACCTTGTCAAGGACTGGGTCATGCTCTCCCTTTCTAACTTCACACAGCGGACACCCATCGCCATGGCGACGTGGAGCTTGACATGTTTCTTCATCAGTGCTTCACCAAATCGGTGGCTCAGGGCTCTGTATCCTTTTGTATGTGTGTATTTGGAATCTTCCTGATGTTTTAGTATTCTGTTATTCTTTATTGTTTAATGAAATATAGATAAACATATAATAATAGGTACATAAATTTGTAAAGGTAACATATATAACACGAAGACATAATAATGATCATGTTAGTTTTGCTATAATCATACTCAATTCAATTCATTTAATTCAATTAATTCATCTAGCTATACAATCAAGAATGTAGACGGAGATTGATCTAAGGTAGTTTTCAATTAAAAACTTTTCATAATACTTACATAATAGGTGCGTTCACACTGGCGCGAATTAGCGGGCTGCAAAACCCGGTTTTTGCAGCCCGCTCGAAAAACTGAGCTTTTTACAAGTGTGAACGCAATTAGCTCACTAAATCGCGCTCAAAATAGCGCGCTGGAAAGAACACTTCCGACTGCACTAATTTGGAATCAGCGCGCTTATATGCACCGCTGCGTGATATTTGCACCGCGGCGATTAGCGAGATATTCGCCTGTGTGAACAACGACACAATTAGCTCACTATTATCTCCGCTATTAGCGGGCTGAGCAGCGCGGTTTTTCTTGTGTGTGAACGCGCCTAATGAGAATGAGTAATTAAACTTCAGGCTTGTTCACGAGCTGTTAGGAGTTAATTTCTTGAGTGAACATGTAGTTCCGAATAGAGTAACCGCGATCGCCATGGCTTCGGCCATCAGCGTGGATCGCTATCGTTTGCTTCCTGACCTCTGTGCTCGCAGCTTCCCACATGTGCAGAGCAGGATGGGATTAATGGACATGGTGGACAGACGATTCTTCTGCGTGGCAGCGTTGGACTTTCGCAGTCAGGTCAGCATCTCTCCGTATATCTCCCACATATACTCTCCGCATATACTCTGCATATATCTCCCACATATACTCTCCGCATATACTCTGCATATACGCTCCATATATCTCCTGCATAACTCCGCATATTCTCTGCATATACTCTCCACATATACTCTCCTCATATACTCTCCATATATCTCCCGCATAACTCTCTGCATATACTCTGCATATACGCTCCATATATCTCCTGCATAACTCCGCATATTCTCTGCATATACTCTCCACATATACTCTCCTCATATACTCTCAATATATCTCCCGCATAACTCTCTGCATATACTCTGCATATACGCTCCATATATCTCCTGCATAACTCCGCATATTCTCTGCATATACTCTCCACATATACTCTCCTCATATACTCTCCATATATCTCCCGCATAACTCTCTGCATATACTCTGCATATAGTCCTGCATATACTCTCTGCATATACTCTG
>NW_014577068.1:167693-191468 GCF_000485595.1 Priapulus caudatus | reverse complement strand
AATCGTAGCAACAGACCTCAGATGAGCCCAGACGCTCTGCGGCTCTTGTTATTAACTTTAATGCTGTGCATCAAAGATTGTTAGTATATCGATCCCTGCAGTTGTGTTGAGTCGACGTTGTGCGGTGTATTGGCAGGTGGTGGTACTCTCCGACATCTTCACGGAGCAGTCACAGTTTGAGTGGATGTTGGAGGTGTTTCTCGACTTGCATAAGACGCACCCGGGTGAGGATGAGATCCTAGTGCAGTACCTACTAGTCGGAATCTGCAAGGCAATCAGCGTCATTGGACTGGTACGTCGCTGTATTCTCGTCTACTGCTATATGCTATACTGCTGCCTCCTCAGCTATTTGTTTTCTAACTATTACTACAGAGCTGCAAATCCTTTCGATTTCGGTGGAATTTGTACGATTTTTTAGCCTGTGATTGTGCCATTACGATTCACTCACATTTTACTACCATTTTGGACCATTATGAGTAGAAAATAATCTTGATGTAAAAACTGCCTGGAGAATTGTTGCCACTCCTGCCACGCGAGTGGCCGTTTAACAGGAAGTTAATATATATCCATGTATATACTTCCAACAAGGAATGTGCTGTGAATGTCACATTTGCACGTCAGAAGGTGATAAGCTCTCAACATGGTCTTTCTATACCATTGTCTATATATGTGTTCTGTAATTCGAAAAACACACCTGCCAAGTAACTAAGACTAGCTAACGTGTTTGTGTGTGTCTCACGTACAGGACTCGGCGCTGCAGGAGCGCGTTAGTAAGCTGCTGGAGCAGTCTATGCGCAGCACTCACATGCCGACGCGCGTCGCAGCCTACCACGGCGTGCTCTACATACTCGAGTCGAACCAGGCCGACTTCTCAGCGACCGTGATGCCGGCGGTGACCGAGAGTCTGCAGAAGCAACTCACCTGCCTCACAACGTACGTACTTACCTGTACCTGTACCTGTGCCTTACCTCACCTGCACCTTGCCTTACCTTACCTTACCTGTACCTTACCTTACCTTACCTGTATCTCACCTGCACCTTACCTTACCTTACCTTACCTTACCTGTACCTTACCTGTACCTCACCTGTACCTCACCTGTACCTCACCTGCACCTTACCTTACCTGTACCTCACCTGCACCTTACCTTACCTTACCTTACCTGTACATTACCTGTACCTTACCTTACCTGTACCTCACCTGCACCTTACCTTACCTGTACCTTATCTGTACCTGTACCTGTACCTTAGCATCTTAAGTATAAACTCGGTTTTCGCATGTGCGTTGCAGGGGTGCGGTCTATGGCGAGAAGTACGTGCTCGTCATGTGGGCGGCCGTCTTCTACATCCTCGAGAACTACCAGGAGGACCTGCGTGAGACGGACTTCAGCTCGCGCATGCTGCAGCTGTGCGTGAGCGTCGCGTCGGCGAGCGAGGACCGCACCCCGCTCGCCGTCTACCTCGCCATCTTCCACGGACTCGAGCGTCTCGCCCTGACCGGTGCCGTCGGCACACACGAGCGCGACCTGGTGGTCAAACTCGCCGTCGATCGGTGAGTGTGGACACGTGGTGCGACCTGGTGGTGAGGCCGGTTGTTGATCGGTGGGTGGGTACGTGCTGCCACCTGGTGGTGATGCTAGCCATCGATTGGCAAACAGAAAGTATTTGTGATATGTCGTGTGTGTTCACTAGTGACTACCTTGGTAATGTTACCAGACGTATACACACCAAGTTTACACATTTGCTGTATGTATCGTGCTCCTGTATATGTCATTCTGCTGCAAATAGCATTAAACGTACAAATCACCCTCTCTGATACGTTTAGGCTGCGGGTGTTTCTAGATGCAGAATGTGTTACTTCATGTGCATACTGCTCCTATCTGTTACCATTCCACATACTCTTAGTAACTTTTGTGGCCATGGTAGTGATTGCGTGCTGATGGGTGGGGTGCTAATGTCTGATTGTAGCATGCTGTGTGTTTAGGCTGAAGGCGCACAGTCCAGTGCGGGTTCTAGCTGGCCTGGGGCTGCTACTCAGCTGTATGTACTCTGAGGGTCGCGTGGTGCTGGACTCGTACAGTACGGACAGCAGTGACATGGACCCCGCGTCACCGGTGCTTGAGATCAGAGATCCGGAGCACCTCATCGTGGCCATGGAACGACTCACGATGCTGTTCGACAGGTTACTGCCTTCTACCACTTCACTACCATTTGTGCAGTTTTTTATACGCCCGCCAACGAAGTTAGGGGGGAGGGGTATACTGGAATCACCCTGTCTGTCTGTCTGTCTGTCTGTCCGACACCAACCTTGTTTTAAGATGGTTCCATTTTAAAGAAAGAGTAGGATCATTAAAAAAAAAATTCATTTAGTATCTCTTTTTTAAGATCATTCTATGGTGAGTGCATTTCGTAGCCGTCGTCTGGCTTTATGGCAGGAGTGGCAGTAGATTGATTGTTTTTAGTGCGGGTGTGATTAGAAAAATAATATCACAAACTATATTTATTTATAGATATATTAATTATTATATATTATTTTTATTAATATATTATTATATATAATAAATTTTATACTAAGAGAACTTCAGAGGTTCTAAAGAATCCCTAAGTTATAGTGGTTGAAAAGGCAGATTTCATGTCATGAAACTTTTAGGGATGGATATGTTAGTCCCATTGAGGTATAAATTTACACTAATGACCTCTCATATTTATTTGTCTTATTTTATGGAGCTTGAAATGTATTTTGACTTATTTATATAAATACATATGCATCCGTCTTTGTTCATTGCCAGGTATAGTTAATACATTGTGTTGTGAAAATTGCGCTCTGAATTAAATAAATTTTATTATTCAAATAGTGTTCACTTCAAAAGAAATGTGTCATTAACACCTTTTACATGTCTTGCAGAATCAGAAAGGGCTATCCATTTGAGGCTGAAGTAGTCAGCAAGATATTGCCACATTTTCTGGCCGATTTCTTCCCTACCCAGGATGCAATGAACAAAGTGATAGGAGAGTTTTTGTCAAGTCAGCAGCCTCATCCGCAGCTCATCGTTGGAGTCTTGTTCAAGGTGTGTGTGTGCTCGCATTCTTATGTGCGTACGCAGGCGTGTGTGTGCTCACATTCTTATGTGCGTACGCAGGCGTGTGTGTGCTCACATTCTTATGTGCGTACGTAGTCATGTGTGTGTTCACATTCTTATGTGCGTATGCAGGCATGTGTGTGCTCGCATTCTTATGTGCGTACGCAGTCATGTGTGTGCTCGCATTCTTATGTGCGTACGCAGTCATGTGTGTGTTCACATTCTTATGTGTGTATGCAGGCATGTGTGTGCTCGCATTCTTATGTGCGTACGCAGGCGTGTATGTACTCACATTCTTATGTGTGTACGCAGGCATGTGTGTGCTCGCATTCTTATGTGTGTATGCAGGCATGTGTGTGTTCACATTCTTATGTGCGTATGCAGGCATGTGTGTGATCACATTCTTATGTGTGTACGCAGGCATGTGTGTGTTCACATTCTTATGTATGTACGCAGGCATGTGTGTGCTCGCATTCTTATGTGTGTACGCAGGCACGTGTGTGTACTCACATTCTTATGTGTGTATGCAGGCATGTGTGTGCTCGCATTCTTATGTGCGTACGATCATTCCTATGTACGTACGCAGTTATGTGTGTGTTCGCATTCTTATGTGCGTACGCAGGCATGTGTGTGCTCGCATTCTTATGTGTGTATGCAGGCATGTGTGTGCTCACATTCTTATGTGTGTATGCAGGCATGTGTGTGAGTGGTTGTCTGGCCGCGTGCGTGACGGTTGTGTGCATGTGTTGTTGATGTCACAACACAGATCAGTATACTAGCTGACTGTTTTTAAGTGTAAGTGATTTTTAATTGATAAGAAGCCATGCATGCAATTAGTCAGTGAAACGCATAAAAAACCTAATGTATCGTAAACCTAAAACTTGCATCTTTTATTACAGGTATTTAACAACTTGATTCAGAAGGGTCAAAATGACCTTGTCAAGGACTGGGTCATGCTCTCCCTTTCTAACTTCACACAGCGGACACCCATCGCCATGGCGACGTGGAGCTTGACATGTTTCTTCATCAGTGCTTCACCAAATCGGTGGCTCAGGGCTCTGTATCCTTTTGTATGTGTGTATTTGGAATCTTCCTGATGTTTTAGTATTCTGTTATTCTTTATTGTTTAATGAAATATAGATAAACATATAATAATAGGTACATAAATTTCTAAAGGTAACATGTATATCACGAAGACATAATAATGATCATGTTAGTTTTGCTATAATTATACTCAATTTAATTCATTTAATTCAATTAATTCATCTAGCTATAGAATCAAGAATGTAGACGGAGATTGATCTGAGGTAGTTTTCATTTAAAAACTCTTCATAATACTTACTCAATGAGAATGAGTAATTAAACTTCAGGCTTGTTTACGAGTTGTTAGGAGTTAATTTCTTGAGTGAACATGTAGTTCCGAATAGAGTAACCGCGATCGCCATGGCTTCGGCCATCAGCGTGGATCGCTATCGTTTGCTTCCTGACCTCTGTGCTCGCAGCTTCCCACATGTGCAGAGCAGGATGGGATTAATGGACATGGTGGACAGACGATTCTTCTGTGTGGCAGCGTTGGACTTTCGCAGTCAGGTCAGCATCTCTCCATATATGCAGAGTATATGCAGAGAGTTATGCGGGAGATATATGGAGAGTATATGAGGAGAGTATATGTGGAGAGTATATGCAGAGAATATGCGGAGTTATGCAGGAGATATATGGAGCGTATATGCAGAGTATATGCGGAGAGTATATGTGGGAGATATATGCAGAGTATATGCGGAGAGTATATGTGGGAGATATAAGTCAATAGATGCGTGTGTGTTGTAGCTGCAGGTGCGGACTTGTTCTTGCTGCCAGTGATTCGACCAGGCCCCCAGACCACCCCTAGTTTCCCCTCCCCCTCCCCCTCCCCCCAAGAGAGTATATGCGGAGAGTATATGCAGGACTCTGGGGGCCTGGTCGAATCACTGGCAGCAAGAACAAGTCCGCACCTGCAGCTACAACACACACGCATCTATTGACTATATATAACAACATTATATATAGTTATATATAACTACTATAACAACTATAGCTACTATAACAACTATAACTATATAACTATATAACTATATAACTATAACTATATAACTACTATAACAACTATATATAACATTGTTACATATAGTCAATAGATGCGAGTGTGCTGTAGCTGCAGGTGCGGACTTGTTCTTGCTGCCAGTGGGTCAATTTTTTTTAAATTGTGGCGGAAATAATTTAAACGTGGTGCAACCATTGAAACGGGGGGGGGGGGGTTTCCCAAACGGGGCGGGCGCGCCCAGTTTGCACAACGTAGGGAGAAGCCTGCTAGCAATAGCGATAGAAATGGTTAACGTCATGAGAATATTATGCTTTTAAAGCACTACATTTTTTATGAGATTTAGTAGTTATTATATATTAAACGCAACGTGAAGATTTCTTGATGGCCATATTGAGAGGTAAAATTTCCGAAATGCACGCGTATTGTTGTAGTCCAGCAGACAGGCTCTTATATTAGCAGTGTGTACATTTGCACAAGGGGCAGCCGTGTAAGATAATTTTGTACACTTCCCCTTATCTACAGCTGAAAGAGGAGGCACAGAAGAGGTCCTTCTTGCTAACTATGCAGGCAGCTATTCAGCCGGATACGCCCTACACGGACCTGATCGCCTGCATACAATCGCACGACTACTAAGCGTCGTAACCATGGACACCACTCGCTAAACAGCAACCTGCCATCCGCGTGTGGCCGGCCACGCATCGTGTGTCCCCGCATCACGATGTATCCGTGGATGACATGATGTATCCGTGGATGACATGATGTATCCGTGGATGACATGATGTATCCGTGGATGACATGATGTATCCGTGGATGACATGATGTATCTATGGGTGGCCTGTGCCACTGTGACGCCGTGTGCAGCTAAGACTAAGAGATCTAGTCGTGAGATCCGGTTATAAGTCCGTCAGGTCAGCAGTAAGACGAAAGAGAAACCTGCCCATAAGTAGTGTGTGGCAAGGCGTTTGTACTCTCTCTAGTGTCACGCTAGGTGCCGCCCTGTGCTAGTGATCAGATGCAGGTGAACTGTGGCTATGAGCAGATGTTGAAGGAATACCAGTGACTGCCAAACTCTGACAGTGACTGCCCGCTGTGTCACACATCAGTGTCAGAGATGTTCAGCGGTAGCCAGTTATTGCCAAGTTATACGTATGTAGATATGACTCGATGCAAGTTGTAAAGATGCGTATAAATTGTCCTCGCGGTGAGAACTGAACCCGACGATGAGATTTTCTTCTCAAATTTTGATTATGTATATATGAATATGTATATGAGTGACGATTGTCTGAAGAGCGTATGTTCCTGTTATTCATGTTAAACGATGGATGAAATTGCCGCTACGTTTTATTTAACAAAAATACAAATTCAATTTCCACTTTTTCCATAGCCCTGTCTTCCCATACTTCTTTCTTCTTGTACTCCTCTCTTCCCATAATCGTCTCTTCCGATAGCCTACTTTTCCTATAGGTGTCTGTTTCCATGGCCCTTTCTTCCTATAGCTCTTCCTAACTTTCACATCGGAGGTTATGGACCAATGTGCTACACATTTGATACTATATATTCTCTAACCGTAAGATCAATCTGAACACCATTCTTGTTATTGATCAAAAATGAAGCATCTAACAATCCAACAATACAGCGAATAAATCTTATTAAATGTGTGGTCATGGCAACCCTTACATATTGCATTTACTGGGATAGCGAACCAAGTTTGGCCATTCTAGTAACGTGTTCTTTTTGATGCATAGTCACTGAGCATGCGATGCGCATACCAATGGTGGCATGCGTAACATGGCCCGGGAATTTTTTTGTGAACACAGTCACTCCATGTAATGTTCCAATCGGTAGGATCTTCATCCTTTGATTATTTTTGGGTTGCGTGATGCAACTGCAACTGCATTTGCATTTTCTCGATGCAAATAGGAATATAGTTTTGAAGATCGTCAGATTATATTCTTATGTGCGTGGTTACATCTGACATCTGACGTCCAGAGATACATCGTCATGATACAATATTGTGTGGCACAGCTTTTCTGTGGATCCTCTGTGCTCCTCTCTCTGGACGCACGTTTGTTCACATATAGGAATCTTAAATCTATTCATAAGGAAAATGAAATCAATTGTGTGATATTTATTTATGACTAGTCCCAGTTGGTCATTGTCTTGTAGGAAAGCCTGATGATTTTCTATCTTGGTTTTTGAATACATCTGCTATTGCGGACAGTGACTTACGGTACAATAAATTCTGAATGCCAGAATGCATGAAGCAGTGCAGATGAGAGAATGTTATTTATAATTATAATTCAATACACGTAAATGCTTCTTCTAACGAGATGAACATTTTGGTTGGTCCTTCCCCTTTTTACTGATCCGTTACATGCTAGCTTCGCACGAAAGCCGATTCCCGAGCGCTAGTACAGCTTTGCGATGCAGGGTAGACATTGTCATGCAATGGGTCATTTTGCTCCCTTGGCATGGTCGTGCAAAGGGTAGACATGTTCATCTGTAGGATTTCGAAATTTGACGAAGAATTACGGCCTTTCGTGCTTCAACAATTTATCAAGTCATAACAATGAAAAATACGCCGAAAAATGACAAGTCCTGCATTTCATAAGCGTTAGTCTTTCGGATATTAATTGAGAATGAGAGTTCGAGATTGATAATCGAGATTTAAGTGGTGGGTACGAGTAGGCAGGCAAGGTTCATGCGCTCACAACTTGTCTCTGAATCCGTTCCAAGAATTAATCAATGGAAATCTGCAGTTTCAGGTCAACGACTCTGAGGTCCTCTGCGTTTTTAATAACCCGCGAGTTATTCGCAATGTTTGATGCGCGCGCGTGTGTGTCTGGGGGGGGGGGGATCCGTTAGCAACGCTTGGTTACAAAGGTACAATTGTCTAACAGACTCGAGTGTGACTGCTCTTCTACAAGGTAGCGACGGAAGCGTGGGTCCGGCATCAGAGACTAATACGAAATGTTCACAGATGATAATTGTTAAAACGAATAAACACACGGTTTGTGTACTCGACGAAATATTCGACGACATATTCGGTCCGGCTATTTTTAACGCTCAGCATATAGCCGCCACGACTAATCGTTTGTTAGATGGTTATTATTAATATTAATTAACTAATTAATAATGAATTAGGAATAGCGGCTGGCTGCAACAACGCGGATTCTCTGTTTTCTTTACAGAAGTTTTTCGGGAGAATGTAGTAGACCTATATTAATTTAGCGATGCGGGTTGGGGACATCGTTAATATTACATTTGTGTGACGATTATGAGTGACGAGCCTGGCCGTCGTTTTGGTGGCGTGGCTGTTTTTACTATTACTGTTATCGTACCTGTTTTGAAGTTAGCCGTTAGATCATTTATAACTTCATTGAGGCCTAGCAAAGAATATTGAATTTGCCTATATAACGGGGATGTATATATTATACCTCAAATTATAATAAACTAAATTCTAATACCTTGCATTTGAAAAGCGATTTCGTGGATGAATTAATAATTATGAGTGTGTGTGCGTGCGTGCGTGCGTGCGTGCGTGCGTGCGTGCGTGCGTGCGTGCGTGCGTGCGTTGCAGTGTGAGCATGTATTTTCAAAACTCCAAGTGTGGGTACACGCCTTAATTGAAGCACTCCATTCTCTTCAAGTGAACAAACGCAGCTGAATAATAGCTGGCGATATTTCCACAGTGCGCGAATTTTGGCTTTCGAGAATTGCGATGCGTGAATTGGGATTGCGAGAGTCTATGCGACAAACACAGACAGTCGTGCACACACCCACGCGCGCGTACAGGCACGCGCACACGCGTACACGCTCTTTTGTCTGATTGACATCCTACTTCCATTAATTTTAAAAGTCGAAATAAGAGCAAACCTATCGCACGGAACTTAAATAATTCTCCACCTACTTCCCGCAGAATTTCCAAGAAGTTGTCAGCTTCAGCTCTAATCCAGTGATGGAGTATTGATCTATGTCGAGCGATATCGATACACGCTTAACCGAACTGTTCACGCAGTCATGTGTAACGCGCTAACACGTCGACCGGCTATATCTCACGCCTGCCCTTTTTCAACGACCCTCTATCATCGGCGGAAAATGTTTTCCAACTTAACAGTGGCTAACCAGGAAAATAAACATTGCGGTAATGCATGTGGATTGTGGACGCGGTGGGAGTTATATACGCGGCCGTCGTGCTGCTAGCGAGCCACGCATGATGGCTGCGTCAGAAATGCGCTGTTTACACAAATAATGTGTCGATAATTTACGCGCTGGCGCAGCTTCGTCTGATAACGAGGTGGTCTTTCGTAGAGTTATTGCTTATCTTGCAGTATTACATTATTATTATTATTATTATTAATATTATTATTATTATTTCCAAAGTGGATCACGGCATTAGCCGGTGGCTTCTGGGTTGACCGTGTCCCAACCTGGCACATAGGGATTCAATCCAGAATTTTTTGCAGGATGTGTGCTGTTCCCAGTAGTGCGAATTTCTGCACTTCTTGGGCAGTGTGGTGGCCAGGGAGTTCTTTTCAAAATCATTTTTTATAGAGCCAAGGGCTCCAACCACCACTGGTACAATTCTCGCCTTAGTATTCTACATCCTAATTTCGATCTCCAGATCTTTGTACTTGGTGAGTTTGTCTCTTTCCTTCACCATGATGTTAGTATCATCTGGTACGGCTACGTCAAACAACAGGCATCTTTTCTGTTGTGGAGCACTATATCAGGGCGGTTTGCAGGTATCGTGCGATCTGTCTGCACTGCCATATCCCACATTATGGTAGTATCTCCGATGTTGGTAACTGGTAACAAGTATGTTCATACCACTTGTCAGGTACTTGCTCACCAAGTTTACTGCAGATTGACCAGTGCAGCTAGCTGGCTACCTTGTTATGGCGATTTATGTACTCGGTTGGGGCCAGCACTGTGCATCCGGCGATGATGTGGTGGATGGTCTCCTCTGCCTTGCTGAACATTCTGCACTTGCTGTTGACCTGATGCTTGAGGATGTTGCGTTGATGGTATCTGGTGTTAAGTGCTTGGTCTTGGGCTGCAATGATCAGACTTTCTGTCTCCCCCTTGAGCCCGGAACTACTCAGCCAGGCAACGCTTGCAGTCTTGTTGACAAATGGTCTGTCGAGGCTCTTGTAGAATCTTCCATGTAAAGGCTTGTTCTTCAATACCTCGATCTTCTCTGCTTCCATATTGGCCTTCAGTCTCTGCTTTGTTGAGATTTGGCTAGGGGGCTGAGAGGACAAGTATTTGGCTTTGATTTCTTTAGCCTCGCGTAAGAGAGCGTGCTTTGATTTTCCAGACTAATGGATTTTGATAAGATTTGTAAATTTGTCTTCCTTAAGCTCGATGTAGTCGCCTAGACCTACAATGGCAGTGTTGTACGCAGACATCAGTTCAATGAGACCACGACCACCATTTTGCCTCCTGATGTACAGTCACTCTACATCTGCTTTTGGGTGATGGAGACCGTGCATGGTTAGTAGCTTTCTTGTCTTGCGATCCATTCTTTCAATATCTGATCGCAACCAGTTGATCACCCCGAAGCTGTACACAGGGACCGGGAGTGCCAGGCTATTAATCGCTGTTATCTTGTTTTTGAGCAGGGCTCAGACTTGAGAACTAGGCGGACTCGGCGATAGCACTCCTTAGCAATGTTCTCCTTCATCTTTGCATGCTGAATACCATCACTTTCGTCTACACCATGATATTTGTAGGTGTTCTCGTGGTTCAGACTTTGTAGGGTTGTCTTGTCATCAAGCTCGATATTTCGACTTTTTACTAGCTTACCACTTTTTAAGATTGCGGTTGCACACTTTTCCAAGCCGAACTCCATTTCGATGTCATCAATGAATGCTTTGACTGTTACCAAGGCCTGATCCAGCTCATAATTCGTTCTTGGTGAACAGTTTAATGTCATCCATGTAGAGCAGGTGGCTGATGATGTTGCGTTTATCGACTGTAAATCCCAGACCCTGTCTATTCAGCATGTTGGTAAGCGCTGTTAGTGCTAAGCAGAATAGCAGGGGAGAGAGCGAGTCGCCCTGGAAGATTCCTCTCTTGATTGAGCTCAAGGCAGCCTCCTTGAGTGAAGCGGATCATTTCAGTCTTCTATTTCTTCATTGTAGCTTCCATGAACTGAATGATGGTTGGTGACACTCGGTATAGTAGTATTCTCATGGCTGCGAGAATCCAGGAATGTGGGACACTGTCGAAGGCTGTCTTATAATCAATCCACGCCATTCCTAGATTCCTATTGAGCTTTTTTGCCATGCTCACAATCATGTTACTGATGAGAAATTGGTCTTTGCACCACCTAGACGCTCTTCTACAGCCTTTCTACTTATCTGTGAGGATGCCGCTCTTCTGTAAGTGATTGTAGAGGCGGTTGGTGATTGCAGCAGTGAGAATCTTGTAGGTGGTAGGCAGGCAAGTGATTGATCGATAGTTCTCTGGTTCTTTTGCATCCTTGCCTTTTGAAAGAAGGAAAGTGATTCCTGATGTCAACCACTTAGTGCTATTGCTTGGATCCTTGCTATCATTATTATTATTATTATTATTATTATTATTATTATTATTATTATTATTATTATTATTATTGTTGTTGTTGTCATCATTGTCAGTGGTGGCGGTAGTGGCCGGAGTTGCTGGCGGAAGTGGTTGTGATGTAGGGGGTGGTGGTGGTGGCGGTGGTGGCGGCGGTGGTAGCGGTGGTAGTGGCGGGGGCGGGGTCGTTGGCGGCGGCGGCGGCGGCGGCGACGGCGGCGGCAGTGGCGGTGGTGGTGATGATGATGATGATGGTGGTGGTGACGGTGGCGGCGGCGGCGGTGGTGATAGTGGTGATGGTAGCGGTGGTGGTGGCGGCGGCGGAAACAGCAACAGCCTTAGCTTGTTGTAGTAGTATTGCTTTATTTGGTTGTATATCGGTTGCTTTATTATGGTCGCGGACGATCGGCTAGAATGCAAGTTTCATAGCGGCTGTAATAGATTAAATATACATAAGGATAAGGATTTCAGCTAAGGTTAGGGTTAGGTCTAGTAAGATGGGATTATGCTTAGGGATGGGGTTAGGAATCAGGGTTATGGTGATAGGGTTCTGTTCGATTTTAGGTATGCCTATTATGAAGTTTATACTCGAGTTCGGCAAACGACATCGGAGCCAATGTGTGTGTATGTGTGTGTGTGTGTGTGCGTGCGTGCGTGCGTGCGTGCGTGCGTGCGTGCGTGCGTGTGTGTGTCAGTGTTGTAGGTCTCGAGGCCGGTCTTGGCCTCGAGACCGTTTTCCTTGGTCTCAGTCTCGGTCTTGGCCTCGGAGTGCAATGACTCGGACTCGGACTCGTACTCGAGCCCTCCGGACTCGAGGACTCGGGTCGAGGCCGGCTCGAGGCCACTACATACATAATACACAACTGTACATATTGTAACACGCAGTTTACAAGAATTTAAAACTAAAACTCCTAGGTTTTCTAGATACACGGCCTAATCTTGTAACGTTTTCAATGGCTCGATTAAGATTCTTGTCCCTTTGGTTTGAATCTGCTGTCACTTCGTTCCTTTGCGCTTTTTCTACCACTTCTTTCTCTTCTTCTACCACTTCAAAGGTACTAGCACTCTCTCATTTGGTTCAACAAGCCGTGTCATTCTCGTAAAACACAAATGGATCTGTTACTTTGACACGTTTCGTATGACTCGTCTCTCTGTGTTTTCGGCTGACTATACACTTTCGAATGTCTACGATGCACTGTTGCGATTTTTTCCCTTTTTTCCGATTTTTTTCCTTTTTTCTATTTTTTCCTTTTTTTTAATCGAAACTGCGACTTGCCGGACCCTCACGGACCTCGGCGGGCTCCCGGATCGTGTCTCGGCGTCCTGCGCACTCGGCGTGGCGGGGAACCCTGCGGGACTCTGAACTCGGACTCGGGATCGCGCATCAGAACGCGGACTTCAGGACTCGGCACGTCGCGACGCGGACTCGGAAACTCGGCCGTCGGGTGCGCGACTCGACTCAACACTCGGTGGTGTGTTGTCGGTTGTGTCGCTGTGTGTGTGTGTGTGTGTGTGATGTGATGTGTGCGTGCCTGTGGCCAGCTGCGTGGCTGTGTGTGCGCGTGTGTCGGATGTTGTGATGTAGGTGGAGTGCAACATCGGGGACGGTCCACACGTGCGTCGCGCGTTGCCGTGCGTGCGGGCTGCGTTGCCGTCGCGGTGCCGTGACGAGCCGTGACCTAGCGTCGCCGTGTTTTACCGCCGCTTGTGTGTGGTATAGTGACGATAGACTGCGACAATTATGTTGTATGTGTAATGTAATGCTGTTTGGCGGATGCTGTCAGACGGACGGCAGCAGTTCCGCGTACGCGCGGGGGCTGTATGCCGATAATGCAAAAACTCGCTTACTCAGATCGTATTGAATAATTGATTCACCTGCTTACGTGCGCCGCGAGCTGAGAAATCCTCGAGCGGACACTCACGCTGCGATGCCTCCATCTGCCATCGATTTACAGAAGTGGGCGATATTTGGAAAAAAAGAATATAACGAGAATAAATCGCATTTATCCCACGAATGCAAAGCAATCTGTTTAGTGTCGAGCGATTCTTAACATCCGATTTACCACTTTGTGGGAATACTACACCAGTAGTCCGTGCGGCGAAGAAATATTGTGGGGTCGCGGTTATAGATGCAAATATTAGCTTTATTCTGCCTCGCTGATGGAATAACGATTCTAATTAAATCCTGCCTCTAGAAAGGCTTAGTGGGTTTTGGGGCACCGATGAAATACTTTAGGGAGGTACTTACACAAGCTCAGAAGATTAAATTCATATCACGTATGCCTAGTTAAAAAAATATCGATTACAGCTGTTAGAAAAGTAACAAGGAATTCAGCATGTTTTGGCCATAAAACAAACATCATAAAAGTATATCAGGTAGGTTTTGCAAGACTGATATTTATTAGACATTCTCGGACATGTACAAGAGACAGTAAGTAAGTGTGGCGCACAAACATCAATAATGAATAGAAATAGCTAAAGATGTTACAAACGCCTTTTAAAAAGGTAGACACCTATAGTATATATATATATATATATATATATATATATATATATATATATTTAACTCCTGATATATATATATGGTGCCTACATATCACAGTAACCACCCGTAGCGCGTGACATACGGTGCCATCAGAGCAACATTTATTGTGCTGAATACGTGGGATTCTTCTCATCTAATCTACTAACTATGGTGTGCTTTGTGTTCACCCCCGCGCATATCTGGCGCGCGCGTTGCACAATTGTCTCTTTGAAAAAGGAAAACTTGTCTTTACAAGTTGTACTTACGGAAAAGCCTTTATGCGCGAGTGAAAAGAAATTGCCTGAAATGCGTCGCAGATCGCAAAGCTGTTCTAACATGTTAAAGACGAGAAATCGTCCGTTTGCTATGACTGATGACGAAGAAACCGTATGTACTAAACGCATTTACACCTAATCTAAGTGATAAATGAATAATGTGAATAATGCCAATGTGACAAATATATACATATGTGTGTGTGTGTGTGTGTGCGTGCCTGCGTGCGTGTGTGCGTGTGAGTGTGCGTGTGCGTGTGAGTGTGTGTGTGTTTATGTAAAACATGTAATATATACGTGAATTATGTGATAGGTGACACACGTGATATATGACATATTACACGAGCTACATACTATATACCTTTTGTTATATAGTTCAGCCTGTATTTTTACTGAAGATGCCACTTTAAGTTTCCATTTTTGTATAGTTTTTTTCACGTTGCAGCACGCGTTAGTTGTTCGTGCGTGAACGTGCGTTCGTTGTATTTCACACCACGCATCCATATTTTGGCGGGCAGCCACATCTATATGTTCAGGTTCATGCTGAGATAAGTGTCACACCTCTCAAATGCGTCGTCGTAATATCAGTGTCACTATTGCCCCGCACGACAAGAACACAACAGTCTGACGCAGTGACGCAGTCGTCGCACATTGTGCGTCACTAGCGACCGCGGCTAATGAAATAGTAGTCACTCGCGATTCCGTCACCTTCGCGTCACTTGGCTGCGTCACGCGTCCAGCGTCAGCGACGCTCCCTTCCGACGTGCTCGTCGTCGCGGGCAGCAGCGTCGGCGGCGGCGCGACGCAGCCCATGCGTGTCAAGTCGAGACCGACGATCGACTCGTTTCTCGTGGGAACACCGTTGAACGCGTCCGGTTCGCTGCAAACAACCCTCTCAAGGTTAGCGCGCGCGTGCGCGTGCGTGCGCAGCCACACGTCCAGCCACAGCCGAAACGGCGTGATGCTGCAGTCGCAGAGAAACTCGTTGTCATCGAGATAGAGGTTGTCGACGCGCATCGTCGGCACCTTGAACAACTCGCTGCCGATGAGACGCAGTCGGTTGTTGCGCAGGTCAAGAGGGTACAGGCCTCTGATCTGCGGATAGGCGAACAAGTCGTCTGGCAGCGACATGACGCTGGTGTTCATGATCCCCAGGCTACCGGCCGTGAAGCCGACGAAGGCGTTCTTCGTGATCCACTTCAGTCGCGGTCCGAACACCGTCAGCGAGTTCAGCTTGGCGTTGTTCTTGAACGCCAGGTGCAGCTGGCTGTCGAGTATCACGTCCTTGATTTCGACGTAGACCTGCCGCAGGTTGGTGAGCTTTGACAGCAGCGTGGCGACGTCGAGCCGCGGCAGACTGCCGTAGTTGTACATCATCAGATACTCGAGGTTCTGTAGCGGGTCTAGCGCCGCCGTGGCGACGCTCGCGAGGCGGGGAAGGTTCTCTATGTGCGCCAGCGTGAGGCGAGGCAGGCCGACGAACGACGTCGCTGTGATGCGCTCGATCGGGTTGTCGGCGAGTATGAGCGACGTGAGCGCCGGCAGAGAGCGCCACGTCTCCGGCACGCCGCCCAGCTTGTTGCTGTTCAGGTAGAGAACGCGCAACTTCGCGCAGACGATGCTGTCAGCGGCGAGCGCACGCAGACGGTTGTTGCTCAGATGCAGGATGCGCAGTTCGGGGATGGCGAGTCGCGGCACGTCGGCGAGCGACGCGTTGCTGAGATCGAGCTTGTACAGCTTACTGCCGATGCCGGCGAAGCTGGTCTCCGTGATCGATCGCAAGGCGTTGCTCGCCAAATTAATGTTGATGATGTTGTTGAGGCCGCCGAACGCCGAATTCTCGACGCTGACGATGGCGTTGTTCGACAGATCGAGTCGCGCGAGTATCGCCAGCTCGGCGAACTGCCGCGAGCGCAGGGATCTCAGCTGATTGCGCGACAGGTCGAGATTGAAGAGGCTGTACTTGAGCGGCTGGAAGAGACCCGTCGGAACCTCAGCGAGCAAATTGTTGCTCAAGTCGACAGTGTTCAGCGGCATTATGGGAACGCCGAAGACGCGCGCATCGATGTCCCGGATGCGATTTCCCGCCAGATTGAGCGTGTGCAGCCTGTACAGACTCTGCAGCAGTCTGTCCGGAAGGTGCGCTAATCGGTTGTCCTGTAAGTACAGCTCACGCATGGCCAGTGCGCCGTAGAATGCATTCTGGTGTACGGTCTCAATGGAATTATTACTGAGATTGATCGTCAGTAGATTGCGAAGAGAGGCGAACTGTCCTTCGTGGATTCTCGTCAGATTGCAGCCACTCAGCGAGATATGCTTCGCATGTGACATCGTGTTAAAGAGCGAGGCGGGGATATCCGAGATCGGATTACGAGATATGTCGAACGTCGTCAGTCCGCGCAGCTCGTCCAGCGATCCCTCCTCGACGCTACTGATGCGGTTGTTCGTGAGAAACAGTATCTGCAGGCGGCAGTTGTTCCAGAAGCGCTTGTGGACGAACGTCAGAAAGTTTCCCTTCATGTTCAGATAGCGCAGCTGCGTGAGGTTCTCGAACGCCGAGTCCTGGATCTTATAGATGTTGTTCTGCTCGAGGTTGATCGACTGCAGCAGCGGCGTGCTGAACGTCGCCGCGAAGATGACGCTGACGTTGTTATGACTCATGTCGACGCTGCGCAGCGCGCGCAGCTGCCGGAAGATGTTACCCGTCACCGCCGTGATCTGGTTGCGCGACAGGTCGAGGTGATGCAGCGCCATCTCGCGGCCGCTGCTGCAAGCGAACGCCGTGTTGTCGAGCGACGTGATGTTGTTGCCGCTCAGGTAGAGCGTCTCGAGCGCCGGTAGGTGGCGCAGCACGTCCGAGGGGACGCTGCTAATGCGGTTCTTGTTGATGTTGAGCATGCGCAGACGCTTGACGGTCGCCAGCTGCTCGGCGGGGAACTCCGTCAGGCGGTTGTTCTGTAGCACGAGCGTATCGACGTGGCTCTGCATGTCCGTCAGCATGTAGGCGTCGCGCGTGATCGCAGCGATCGCGTTGTTGGCAAGGTTGATGACGCGCAGGTTGTGAAAGTGCTGCAGCGTCGAGATCGGAAACGTCGTCAGACGATTGCCGTCGAGGTAAATGCCGCGCATCGCCGGATTGAAGTCGTAGAAGTCGGCCGAACCGACGCGCGAGATCTCGTTGTACGACAGCCGCACCTCGACGAGATTGTTGAGCGACTGCAGCGCCACGCGCGGGAAGTAGCTGAGCGCGTTGTGCTGCAGGTAGAGCGCCGCCAGCGTGTCGTTGAGGCCGGCGAACGCGTCGTCGGGAACGTAACCGATGTAGTTGTGCGACAGGTCGAGCGTGTTGAGGCTCGCGAGCTGAGCGAACGTCTGTCCGTTGATGTGTCGCAGGCCGTTCTTCGCTAGCGACAGCATGCGCACGTTCCTCAGCCCGTGCAGCGCCTCACCGCGCACGTCCGTGATGTTGTTCTCGGACAGGTCGAGCCACTCGAGGCTGCGGCACTTGTGGAAGAGCCGCGCCGGCAGGCTGCTGACGTAGTTGTAGCGCAGGTCGATCATCTTGATGCTCTCCGATATGCCCTGCAAGTCGCTCCTCGCTATCGCCTTAATGCGGTTGTATTTCGCACTCACGACCTCCAGATCGGTGAGAGTGTTCAGAGCGCCACCTGGTAGCTGCCGCAGAAAGTTTCCGTCGAGGTTGAGCTGGCGTAGCGTGAGGGCGAGTCCGAGGAAGGCGGTGCCAGCTATCGAGCTGATGCGGTTGCTTTTCAGGTTGAGCACACGCAGCCTCCGGAAACTGCCGAACGTGTTCGGGGCGATCCTCGCGATTCGGTTCTCGCTGACGTCCATGATCTCCAGCGACGACTCGAGGCCGTGGAACATGCTGGCGTTCAGCAGCGTCAGCTTGTTCCGGCCGATGTTCAACGTCCTCAGATTGGGAACGAACGAGAACATGCCGCGCGGTAGTTCGGCGATGTCGTTCGCCGTCATGTTCAGCGTCTGCAGGTGAGCGAGTCCAATGAGATCATGACTCGTCAGCTCGCTGATATCGCACGAGTGCAGCTTCAGTAGCTGCAGATTGCCAAGGTTGCGCACGGCAGTCGGCACCACACCTGGCCCCAGGTAGCTCCCGGGCCCGCCGGACAGGTATAACTCTAACAAACTGCCCGCGACGCCTCTGAAGACGTTGGCGGTGATTCGCGCCAGCGGGTTTTCGAGCAGGATCACCTTCTTCAGCAGTTTGAGGTTGACGAACGTCGCCTCCGGTATCTCGCTGATGAGGTTTCGACTCAGGTCGAGCTCCTCGAGGCAGTTCCCGAGTCCGGCGAACGCCTGAGACGAGACGACGCTGATCTGGTTGCTCGAGAGGTCGAGGGTGCGGATGCGCGGTCCGTGGAAGCCTTGTCCGGGCAGCAGCTTCAGACCCGTGCTCCGCATGTCGAGATTCTCCATGGTCGTGTTGGACGGGAACACGGGCACGGTGGCGAAGTGGATGTCAGCGCAGTCTACGTACAGCTTGCTGTGCAGCTGGTAGCAGCGACACGGAAGCTGGAACGAGAGGCATTCGTCGGACGCCGTCGGAATCGTTGCCACCGTCAGCAGCAGCACGACGACGTGCGTGAGAAGCAAAGGAGCTGGCGTCGCCATGTTCTGCGGTGAAGCTCTACCGCTTCAATGTCTTGTTAGTCCGTGAAGCGAAGAGAGCGAGGAGGGGAGAGAAGGGAGGGGAGAGGCAGAGCGGAGAGATGAGAGGAGATAGGAAGGGGGAGGCAGAGCGGAGAGATGAGAAGAGAGAAGAAGAGGGGGAGGGAGAGAGAGGAGAGCACCTACTTGAATGCCTCTCGGGCTTCTTTCGGCTAATGGAATGCTGTTTGCTTAGGCTCACAATGGGAGCGGTGCGGGGAGCGATTACGTTCCGTATAGGATTGCACGTTTTCTCCACCGCTCTCCCCTCGTGCAGAATTCTCGGGCGAGCACCTATACACTAGAGAAACACGGCAGCACACAAGTCGCCTCACTGTTTGCTCCTTTTCACTCAATTTTTCGCCGTTTGCGGTCGATCGTGCTGTTTCTCCCGCGTGAATCCAAACAACAGAAATGTCCGGCGTCGCTAACTCCTTCACAGTTCGCTCCTTCTCTATTGGCACTCACTCACTCGATCGTAATGTTCCTCCCGTGCGAATCCAAAAAAAACGTTATCCAAAAATCCAAATACGTTTACGAGCCTAGCCCGGCGCCACCACGCGAGGCGACCAGCTCAGACGAAAAGCAGCCACGAGTACTTAAACCACAACTCGCTTCCAACATCTCGGCGAAGCAGGCTGGCTGTGAGGCTGGGATGTGCGCGCGTACGTACGTACACACACACACACACACGCTGCTGCCTGACCGACATGAAACCGTGCCGCAGCGCGGAGTAGTGCCGGCTGCATGCGCGCAGCGTCCGTGCGTGCCGCCTAGCTCCCACAGTTATCCGCTATCGATCACAGCGTCTGCTTTTATATATAGAGAGAAGCATGCGTTCAGACGCATCGCTAGCACGCAGGTGCGGCAGCAGCAGCCGCAGCAGCAGCGGGTGGCCCCAGTCAGGGAGACGGCAGCGGAAGGGAGAGGGAGGGGGGAGAACAAGAGAAAGAGAGAGAGAGAGTGAGCAAGAGAGAGAGAGAGACAGAGAGAGAGAGGGAGAGAGAGAGTAAGCAAACGAGAGAGAGAGAGAGAGAGAGAGAGAGAGAGAGAGAGAGAGAGAGAGAGAGAGAGAGAGAGAGAGAAAGAGAAAGAGAGAGAGAGAGAGTGTTTGTGAGAGAGAGTGTGAGAGAGTGAGAAAGAGAGAGTGAGCAAACGAGAGAGAGAGAGAGAGAGAGAGAGAGAGAGAGAAGAAGCAGATGGGGCAGAGGACGCGATCCAACGTGTCGGCTGGCTGCGTGCCACAGACTATGAAGTGACGATGGCGTAGTAAAAGAGCGGCGGTAGTACTGGCTCGGGCGCCTTCGGCAAGTGCGTGGCCCGCCGGCTAACGAGCTAAGTCGCGGTGTTTGTGAAAACGCAACACGCAAGCTTTCCAGCTCGCGTTAAATGTCGTCCGTGTCGCTTATCTCGGTCAGGTCGACCGTGCGACAGCAACGGCGTGAGGCCGCTAGCATCGCGTCCGGTAATTACCGGCGACCACCCACTGGCAACATCACCGCCGCTGCACGCCACCCACCGTACTAACCCCAAACAAATTCGCGGCCAACAAAACCATGAATGCTCCCTCCATTCAACAGAGACTCCGCCCGCGCATGCACAACGCATAACGCTATTTCGGCAAACGTTCGCTGCATCTAAGCGATGCTTGACTGTTTTTGTTGCATGCACGACTTTTTTTCGACGTTTAACCAACCAGCGCTCCCGCTTCGCCTGTTATGTTACACAGATGTTAAATCGAATCCATCCCATATATGACACGTTTAGGCGGCGCGAAAGCAATGCGAAAATTAAATGTCATATTAACCGGCGAGGTTCTGAAGGCGGGATATTGCAGTGCCGTATTTTAATAGGTTACTTGATCACAGCTCACCCGGCAAGCGTCGTCAACTGTCGCCTATAAACACATGAAAACTGTATTATATGGCAGAAATACATAAGGCCGCGTCATACTCGCGAGTGTTAGGTGATGTTTAACGTATCGATTTGCTGGCCGCCCCTGCTGGCCCCCAGTGTGCAGATACAAAGCCTCCCTGAAACCGCCGCCTACGTGCTAAAAATATTACTTTATTTAACTCGGCAATAACTTGAAATAGATCGAAAAGCAGACTTTTCTCCGCTCTCTCTCTCTCTCCTCTCTCTCTCTCCTCTCTCTCTCTACTTTCTGCTCTCTCTCTCTCTCGCTCTCTCTCTCTCTGCTCTCCATCCTCTCACCTCTCTCTCTCACTCTCGCCTCCTCCCCCACCGCCTCCTCTCATTCTTTCCTCTCTCTCTCTCTCTCTCTCTCTCTCTCTCTCTCTCTCTCTCTCTCTCTCTCTCTCTATCTACTTCTCTCTTCTTCTCGTTCTCTCTCTCATATATATATATATATATATATATATAGTAAGCGGGTAGAGGTAATATATATATATATGTGTGTGTGTGTGTGTGTATGTGTGTGTGTGTGTGTGTGTATGATAGGTGAACCTATAACTCGTGATTCTATACGCTGTGATCCGTGCACACGATACTCTCTAAGAATGTGTCATCTGTCATCTATGGTGTTGCATTGACGTAGCTGGCGGTATCGAGTGTTCCAGTGTTTACAACCCGCTGTAGATCCTCACTGCTAAAGATCGCCACGTTGTTTTCGGCTTTCTCGTAAATATTTAAGCCACTCGTCTCTTTTTTCTCAGTGTTCTCGTGAGTGCATCCATCACTCATTCGGTCATTCGCCCGTCGGCCTCCTCTACTACACATACCCTTAGAGACACAGTAGTGTTGTATGCTCGCACAATGGTGTTTAGCCACGCTTTGGAAAGGATGAATACCTACTTTAAGAGGATCAAAGGTTACGCAGTCAATGGATCAAGACACGACCACGACATTAGCGCCACCGCAGCGGCGCCGGCAAGCGAAAATCTAAGAGATTTGCAGTCTCCCTCCCTATTGATCACGAGATAGCCTGAGTCACATACGAACGAGCTCTTGACCGTCGCAATCACTTTTAATGGTATTTCGTAAAAGCTCTACGTTTTGCGGGTCCGGTGGAGACGTCGGAGTAAAGTCGGAAACGTGCCATCTGACATCTGGTCTCTCTCTCTCTCTCGTTCGAGTGACAAATCACGTGAAACAAATTTCGCTGCGTTTCGGAACGCGAAAGGTTTCCAATGGAAAATCAGCCAGAACGTTCAAAGCGATTCAGCACACTTCTCTGTCCCTCCTTCTTCCCCTACCACCTCGTCGGGGTCAGTTACAGCGCAGACGCGTCCACTCAGCGTTTTACAGGGCAGGGAGACATCACAGCTAGGGGACGTGGAGTCAGCGGTCCGGACGCATTGACACGGAGCGTGCAGCTTTAACGGAAAATACACGAGTATTCGTTAGGCGCAATTATCAGCTGCCCGGTTGCCTCTATATCACAGAGACGCGCAGAATGCAGCTGCCAGCAGCAGGCCTGCCTTATGGTCCGCACAGTCAACACATCTGTTCGCGTTCAGCGCAGTATTCTATGAATGATGCGAGAGTCAATTGATACAAGCGAGACGCGCATCGGCCTTTAGCTGCAAGAAACGGTCCGTTAACGGTCATGTAATGCACGACATTGTACGGTTAGACTCAAAATCGAGTCGGGCTATGTCTCGGTCGGTGCCAAAATTCCCACACCGCACCGCACCACACCACGCTGCGCCACGCCGCGCCACGTCGCGCCGCACCGCACCACACCACACCACACTAAAGCTATGGCTGAAATAATTCACCAATACATGGCTGAACACGCGCAGTATGTACAATTGTAGAACACCGTTTCTTGTAAGCGGATGATATGTCATATAATTTAAAGGGAAATTGTGTAGAAACGGCAATTATTCAAAATTATGTGAAATGCATTAATTGACCACGAATCATAGAAGCTGTTAAATGCCGTGATGACCCGATATTCTCAAAATTGCAAAATCAATAGATTTGTATAATAATTAAATGGATATTTTCCCTCGAACGCGAGAACGCGTATGGTGGCATTGTGTAACAACCCGTCATCAGCATTAACAGCCAACGCCCCGTGGCTATCTGTCACACTTACATACGCAACGCACCCATGCGGTCAGACGGCGACTGCTCAGGCAAACCGCCTGCATTTTACACCCAATTTCACTGTCGGCGCAGCACGTGTAAATGCACGTGTAACGCGCAGCTAGGCAATCCATTATTCACGCTTCTTAGACAAGGGTCTAATTTGGCTTGCGCATCTCTACGGCCCATTTATGCGGTAACAAAAAATGTTCTCTAGGTTTTAACCCTATAGACCTGCCACGCCCATCCCCACCCACCCACCACCGTAGAAAATTGCCGAAAGTGATTTCACCGAGATGAGAGCCATAGGTTATATGGTCTTAGCGAGCAATTCTCGTCTGTCATCGAAGCAGGTCATTCTTCACCCCGCTACTATACACACACTCCCTACCCCGCTACTATACACACACTCCCTACCCCGCTACTATACACACACTCCCTACCCCGCTACTATACACACACTCCCTACCCCGCTACTATACACACACTCCCTGCCCCGCTACTATACACACACTCCCTA
>NW_014577068.1:158736-165409 GCF_000485595.1 Priapulus caudatus | reverse complement strand
GCTCGCCTCGCCGCCCCCCCCCCTACTACGCGGAGCAGGAGTGGGCGTTTTGGATGAGATAAGCTACAGAAGACGACAGGCAATTGGGATTCTCGCAGCATCGAATGCGGTTACCAATGTGTGTGTTCCATACCCCTAACCATATCCCTTACCCGCCGTTATTAGATTCGTACCCCCTACCCTATTCCATAACCCTAACCATAACCATATTTCCTAACCCTAACCATAACCTTAACTTTTACCCTAATGCGTTTTTATAAAGCCGAAAACGCGAATCACATGCTATCACACAATATCCTTCCGCAACACGGAATTTCTTGATACTTGATTAATGGATTAATGCATCGACGTTTATTATTTGGGGGGGGGGGCTATTATTTGCACAGTCGTGTTGCGAAAACTACCTTGGCATACAGTGCTTGGCATGGTACACGCCATGTAAATGACTCGCGCAGGGAGCAACAAGCGACACTAGAGCAGTCACAGCTACCCCCCACCCCACTCTCGATCCAATGTCAGACTCTCCTGCTGCCACGGCTCCTTGGGGGACAATTCCATCAACTATTGCCCGCTATCAGGCAGAATAATCTGATAAGCGACACAAATACCGGAGCTAAACCGGCGCGCAGTCCGATAAAGTCGAGTTCTCGCGAGAGCTGTTGTGTAGCTTTTAGCATCAACGATTTCAATTCAGTCTCCGCCGAACGAAGCTGCGTGTCTAATCGAAGCGGGAAACGCGCGAGGTGCTGCCCGCGTCTGCATCCGTAGTGCAGCCCGCAGGATTCCGACAAGTAATCGCGGCGACGTTTGCATTTATAATCTTTCAGAGTTTGATCAAAACTCGGGCGTACAGTGTGGCGAGCGACTCCTGCTCAACAACTGTTCGGTTAACTTTGATTTCTATCGAAAATCATTAAACTCGGCAGGTAGATATTTTAGCTCCATCGCTCCACGCCGCCCATCGTTGCATACAAGTACAGCGAGGTTCACTCCCCACCACGGCGCTACACGGGTAGGGCGTATCGGCAGCATGTATGTATACAGATATGCCTATCATTATCGAACATGCCGATCACACACGGACTAAAACTATCCCGTCAGACGCTCTTGAGCGAGCTTCGTAATTGCTGCGTTGTAGACACCGGTGGATATTTATAGGGAGCGCTATCCGTAATGGGATTGCTACGAATCCCAATGTACACCGATGACCTGTGACCGTGGAGAAGGGTGCGGATAGGTTTACTTTATTTACAGCTCGGCAAATCTTATTTTCGGTATCGCTCGAAGATTTTTCTTTAAAAGAAAATCAGTGGTTCTGATTAATTTAGTAGCAGTAATGCACTTCATTTATTTCAAGGTTAAAGTGGGCTGTGGCCAGGAAGATTGAAAATCAGAGACTTTTTGAGAAGTAGCTGTAGAAGTAGGCCTAAAGCGGGTAGTTGAGAATTTCATTTGAAGGTGACAATAAAATGCTGCCCTCCCGTGCATTTTAAATATGTGCATATGTATTTAACCCTCGTTTTAGCTTTTTTTAGGCCTTAGCTCACAGACTAGCGTGCAGCACTCCCGGCACCCGGAATTTATTAACTACATATTGTATTAGGAGCCTCCTACAATAACATTATCAATATGTTAATTGATAAATACCATCAATCAATATGCTCTTGTTTTATATAGTTGTGTGTGTGTGTGTGTGTGTGTGTGCGCGCGCGCACGCGTGCGTGTGTGCGCGCGTGTGGATGTATTACTCTATTTAATAGGCCAATTAACAACAATTTCATCACGCGGCAAAATAACTAGTATAGAGGGAATATGGGGCAAAGTCATAATTTGGAGTCATTCTCATAACAAACATCAGTAGTACTAACATACTGATAATTTAGAACTGTCAGTATAAATGCTGCTCCGACCTATAATTTTGTCCACGTCAGAAAAAAAATAAAAACTTCCCTCCCATTTTCTTGAAACGAAACTAACCAACCGCATCATCTAACTAGAGGCTCCAGACCCGGACCGATTATATTCGGTGAATGAATTCGGTTATGTTTTTTATTTGGGCCGTGTGCAAGGTTGATGGGCGTAGACCTGTACATGACCTGTACTCGAACCCTGCGTGGGATGATATGCCGTTTGGTGTCGCAAGCTTTGAGACGGATACTATAATTATGACTCAGAAAGCCTGCAAGACACACACGCCCTCACAGACACACGTTGTAAAATAGCCGATCCTGCTGTGGATAACTGATCTGCTGTTGGCATAACTTGATCCTGCCGCTTGCGATAACTGATATCCTGCTGTTGGGATAATGCATCCTGCTGTGGATAACTGATCCTGCTGTGGATAGCTGATCCTACCGTGGATAGCCGATCCTGCTGTGGATAGCCGATCCTGCCGTGTATAGCTGATCCTACCGTGGATAGCCGATCCTGCTGTGGGATAGCGATTCCTGCTGTGAGATAGCCTATCCTGCCGTGCTATAGCTGATCCTTACCGTGTATAGCCGAATCCCTGCTGTTGGCATAGCTGTCCTTCGTGTATAGCTGATCCTACCGCGTGGATAGCGATTCTGCTGTGATCAGCCGATCCTGCTGGTGGATAGCCGATCCTGCCGTGGGATAGCTTTGATCCTTACGTGGATAGCCGATTCTGCTGTGGATAGCCGATTCTGCTGTGGATAGCCGCATCCTTGCCTGTGGATAGCCGATCCTGCGTGATAGCTGATCCTACCGTGGATAGCCGATTCTGCTGTGGATAGCTGATCCTGCTGTGGATAGCTGATTCTTCCGTGTATAGCCGATCCTGCTGTGGATAGCTGATCCTTCCGTGTATAGCCGATCCTGCTGTGGATAGCCGATCCTACTGTGGATAGCCGACCCTGCTGTGGAAAGCCGATCCTGCCATGGTTAGCCGATCCTGCTGTGGATAGCCGATCCTGCCGTGTATAGCTACTACCGTGTATAGCCGATCCTGCTGTGGATAGCTGATCCTGCCGTGGATAGTTGATCCTGCCGTGGATAGCCGATCCGGCTGTGGATAGCCGACCCTACCGTGTATAGCCGATCCTGCCGTGGATAGCCAATCATGCCGTGGATAGCCAATCCTGCCGTGGATAGCTGATCCTTCCGTGGATAGCCGATCCTACCGTGGATAGCCGATCCTGCTGTGGATAGCCGATCCTGCCGTGTATAGCCAATTCTACTGTGGATAGCTGATCCTGCCGTGGATAGCCGATCTTGCTGTAGATAGCCGATTCTACTGTGGGTAGTCGATCCTGCCGTGGATAGCCGATCCTGCCGTGAGTAGCCGATCCTGCTGTGGATCGCCGATCCTGCCGTGGATAGCCGATCCTGCCGTGGATAGCCGATCCTGCCGTGGATAGCCGATCCTGCCGTGTATAGCCAATCCTACTGTGGATAGCCGATCCTGCCATGTATAGCCGATCCTGCCGTGTATAGCTGATCCTACTGTGGATAGCCGATCCTGCTGAGGATAGCTGATTCTGCCGTGTATAGCTGATCCTACCGTGTATAGCCGATCCTGCTGTGGATAGCTGATCCTTCCGTGTATAGCTGATCCTACCGTGGATAGCCGATTCTGCTGTGGATAGCCGATCCTGCTGTGGATAGCCGATCCTGCCGTGGATAGCTGATCCTACCGTGGATAGCGATTCTGCTGTGGATAGCCATCTGCCGTGGATAGCCGATCCTGCGTTGTATAAGCTGATCCTACCGGTGGATACCGTTCTGCGTGGATAGCCAATCCTGCGTGGATAGCCAATCCTACTGTGGGATAGCCGATCCTGCTGTGGATAGCCGATCCTCTGCTTGGATAGCCGATCTTGCCGTGGATAGCGGATTCCTGCCGTGGATAGCCGATCTTGCTGTAAATAGGCCGATCCTGCCGTGATAGCTGATCCTGCCGTGGATAGCCGATCCTGCCGTGGATAGCCGATCCTGCCGTGGATAGCCGATCTTGCTGTGGATAGCCGATCCTGCCGTGGATAGCTGATCCTGCTGTGGATAGCCGATCCTGCCGTGGATAGCCGATCCTGCTGTGGATAGCCGATCCTGCGCCGTGTATAGCAATTCTACTGTGGATAGCTGATCCTGCCGTGGATAGCCGATCTTTGCTGTAGATAGCCGATTCTACTGTGGGTAGTCGATCTGCCTGCCGTTGGATAGCCGATCCTGCTGTGCGATAGCCGATCCTGCCGTGGATAGCCGATCCTGCTGTGGATCGCCGACCTGCCGTGCGATAAGCCGATCCTGCCGTGGATAAGCGATCCTGACCGTGTCGCATAGGCCGATCCTGCCGTGTATAGCTGATCCTGCCGTGTATAGCCGATCCTGCCGTGTATAGCTGATCCTACTGTGGATAGCCGATCCTGCTGAGGATAGCTGATCCTGCTGTTGTTGCTTCATACTTGCGCTTACTGCAATTTTCGAGTGCTGTATCTCGAGAAATTATAGTTATTAGGGCGAAATTATCCACAATCATCATTAATTGTTTACATAGTTAGTATTGCCCTTCAAAATAGCAACAGCACTTTTCAATAATATTTTTTAGGAAGATAATATCTTTTATCAAAAGCCGTCTATAAGTCGTTTTATAGGCCTGTATGATCAACGCAGTGTTCTGCATGCATGGGCGGTCTGTTATTATGAAGCGTGGGATGAGTAGGGGGCTATGGTGTGTTTATCATGCTATCAAGAGCTAATAATACCTAAGGTATTATTAGCCCTTTTTGCTAATAAAATGCTAGTATGTGTGTATTATTTATGTGGTGTGGTGTGGTGTGGTGTGGTGTGGTGTGGTGTGGTCTGGTCTGGTATATCTAAGTATAGTGTGTAGGGTGGGCTGTCTGAACGTCGGACGGCGATCATAGAACGACGTTTATAATATATATAACTGATGATAATGTTAGTAATCGAAATGGTACCGACAAAATGTTCTCTCTGCTACAATGTAGTAAGCCATTCGATCATATTCTTTTTTGTGTTGTTCGATACAAATAGTTTTCTTTGTTATATTCCCATTCTGCTTCCTTAGCCTTCCTTACTGGATTTCTGCACAGTATTCGGTTAATCCACGGACTGAGTACAACCCATCAACTACCACGAGAACAGTATAACTGTGCAGAATTTAAACCACTTTATTGCAAAAATGTTGTGGTGTAACGCGCGCACATGCAGACGAACTAACTAATTATTAACTTAATTAAAATTTTACATCGCGTTTGATTAATTTAAGCATTAGTTCAGGCATTTTGATTACATACAAACAGTTTACTGTACATGACTTATATAAATACAGAAAGACTGTTGTCGTCACAGGAAGATTGTTTTGAAGTCGTGACACATGCTCGGAGTAGTGTTAGTAATTGTTTTTTTTTTAGATGAATGCGTATTTTAACCAGATGTGACGTAGTCAGTATTCATAATAGTATTAGTAAATCGTTTAGCAGCTTGCAGCTTTATTTTTGCAGCAAATTTCCCCCGCGAGCAAAAACTTATAATCATAGTTTGCACTACTATATTATTAAGATAGTCTGGTCTTGTCCTCTAACTCTTCTATGTAAATAGCCACTGGCTAAGGCAGTTTAATGATAAGCTGCAGAATTTCAGGTTTTGCTGCAGTTTGATTGATAACATTGTGGTAAACGATACGCAATCAGTTCTCATTATACCGCAATTTATGATGACATACTTTCTCTGAGCTGCATCGGTTACAACCATTAGTTTCCCGGTAACAGGGCCTATCGATTACAAGCTCTAGCCAGCGTTTTACACACGCTAGGTTTACCCAACCAACGATCATTGAAGAAATATGTATGCGCCAAAATCTATCTTCATATTTAGAAAATCGTATCAGTTTTGATTTAGTGGATGATTTCCATATTTACTATAATGGTTATTTGTAGCCTTTACGGTCGCTTCTTCTTTCGTTCCTTCTCCCTTCTCGTATTAAAACGATTCCAGTGTATTTTTTTCCATGTTTAGGCAGATTTCGCAGTAAACCCGTTTTTTCAAAGACGCTGTAACGCAAACGACGCTCATTACTGCGATATAAATACCGAGCTGCATGCAGATATATATGCGCGCGTCGACCAGCAACATATAGAACTTATAAACGCAAGGATGAGCACGTGCACGTGCAGTTTTACTAACAGAAACGCCCCTGCGATATCTAACCTGAGATCATCTTCTAACAGAATCTCGCCTGAGATCGTCTATTACATAACGAAGGCGAATGAAAATCACCTGTCTTCTGCTCCAGACGTCACATGTTAGATTTATTGTATTCAGCAAACGGTGGCGACAGCATGCGACGCTTGGCACGTCACATCTAGCGCATAAGACGCTACGCATATAACGCGCGACGACAATGGACGGGCGCGCCTTTCGTATCGCCTTGCTCCGGGGATGGGTGACGCGACGCGCCACACCTCCGAGCCAAGGTCCGGCTGATAATGAGGCTGAAAAACCGGTCGGATTGAAAAGTCGCCGAGCGGTTTTCGGAAACGTATAAATAGGCACGGGCGAAAGATCATAAAAAAGAGTTATTACCAAGAGGAAGAGACGAGAGACGATGTAGTGGAGATAGACGAAAACAGAGATGACGGGACATAGGCACGGTCACCTAGGTTGCCGTATGTATATATTTTGTATTGTG
>NW_014577068.1:154732-157677 GCF_000485595.1 Priapulus caudatus | reverse complement strand
ACGCGCCACACATACGAGCCAAGGTCCGGCCGATAATGACGAAAAACCGGTCGGATTGAAAAGTCGCCGGGCGGTTTTCGGAAACGTATAAATAGGCACGGGCGAAAGATCATAAAAAAGAGTTATTACCAAGAGGAAGAGACGAGAGACGATGTAGTGGAGATAGACGAAAACAGAGATGACGGGACATAGGCACGGTCACCTAGGTTGCCGTATGCATATATTTTGTATTGTGTTTACTAATAAAGTCAGTCTTCAAGAACAAATTCTGCGACTACATCGTCTTTACTCTTTGCTACAATCTGCTACCATTTGCTAACTCGACGCTGCAACGATGCCGGAGCGGAGATCAACAACCTTTACACCTCTACGATTCTACGATGCCGGAGCAGAGACCAACCCTTTTTCGAACTCCAATAGAATCATGAGAGTGACATCTTACGTATCGTCGCGGTGCTCGTATTCTGTAAGCTGTCTGTCGTTGATCTATTATCAAACGCCGACAATGACAGATACTGACACTGAGTGCTCGCTCGCAGTGTAAGGCGAACGTGGGAGCCGACCTCTACGAGAATAGCATGTGAAATATATCGCCGTCTTCCCTACGCGAGAGTGAATAGCGGGAAAGTGTACACCGGCGGTGCAACACTCCAGCCTGCGAATAGCTGCACAATGATACGCCTCTCTTATTGCATTCTATACAGGGACGTGGATTCGTGCTACTGGCCCTCTAGCGCCGCAAACGTTTACATAGTACCGCGCATATGTTTTTGGTGGTCGGCTAAGAAAAATCCCGAAGTGATCGATAAAGGTCTCTATAAATTCCGCGTGTACCAAGACAAAGATTAGATGTGAGATGTTCGGTTAGATACATATAGATTTATTTCTTACGCTAGATTTATCATCCGATAAATTTCCCACGTGCCTTCATAATAGATTCCCTCGCTAATATTCCGTAGGAATATAATTATAACCTGTAGTCCCAAAAGAAAGTTATACATTTGGCAACCTCTTTCTGTCTCGTTGTGGACGTGATTGATTCGGTTTTTCTATTTCGTTCGAAACATTGGGGAGATTATATTATCTTCCCAGTTGGCATTATAAAAGCTCGACTCTGCGACATGTATTATTACCGAGGTTGAATAAGGGCGGGTTATTTGGAAATTAATTGAAAACAATTTCAATGTCAGTATGAGCGACGGCTGTACGTATACAACGTTGTATTTGCCGACCTTTAGCAATACCATAGTGAGATCATCAGCAACAGTCACGCACCGTTGACTTCAGTTCGTCCCACTCGCCACTGTGCACTCATTATAGATTTTACGTTTACCTAGGGAATTAGTCACAAATGCGTTCGTCTGCTCGATGTACGAGCCATCCGTGATACCCTCCGCAAAACATATCCAAACATTGCCATCACCCATCTGCGCGGCTGTCAAACCCGCGAAGCGTAAACTAGTTGCGTATTCTCCAGGTGGTTTCTATTGCTTCGAGAGCTGAGAGCCTAAAGGCGGGGGAATGTAAACCGGGCTTTCTCCGGAATTGTGAATAGGATCGGTTGTTCTGGATTTGGCACGCTGCGGTGGCGAACACGTGTCTAAACACAGCACGGCTGTAGTAGGAAAGGATGTGCGCACGGGTGCGCGCGCGTGAACGCTGTGCTCGCTCGTGTCTGCTTGTTTTTACGCGATGAAGAACACCGTGCAGAATTCACGTCGAGAATACCGAGATGGGTTTTTTTTAGATTATATATAAGCAATACATTGGATCAATATTATCGAAAAAATAAATAAACTGTGTTACAATATCAGATTGTCTGGCCGCGAGACCACAATAATGCGGAATTCTCTGAAACCCGCTCGTAAAACTCCTTGCCAATATTGCCATCTTGAGGTTATGGCCACTGAAAATATTTCGCTTTAAATAGTTGACCTCGAGTTAAAGATACACTGCCTGGCTGTCGAGATCGATAGGCTATTATATACTTACATAAGTCGGTAGTACGTCAGTCTGTAAGGGTCTTAGTATTATGCTACCGCACACCGTTATACCGCCTTCTTCATTCAGACGATGCTATTCTTGTTTGTTTTCATATTTTGACCTGCGTCAGTAACTCGTTTAGCCCTCATTAACGTCGGCGCCTAACCTCCGTCAGCAATTTTCGTTACTGGATTATTTTTCTCCGCCCGCGTCCTGTAATACGATTTGGAAGACGGAAACGAAATCTGATTAGAAACAGTTTCTATACGAGAAACGCTGCGGCAGCGGCAGCTTATAGTTTTTGCAAGTAGGCGAATTTTTTTCCAATCCCAGCGGAGGCGTAAATTGGGTTTTGCACGCGGGAGCTTGTGCGGCGTAACGGGTTTGTAATGGAGATTGAACTGGCTTCATCTGTGAGCTGCTGACGTCCGCGCTTTCCGCTGTCTGTAAAACACAAAACACTAGCAGTAATATTATGCGGCGATCAAAACAATAATGATGACTCACATTTTGTCTCCACGTCCGACTCGAGTTGTTCGCCAAAAAAACGCCATTGTTAGAGACTATAGATATGTGACCCCGTATGTAAATAGTTTTAGTAGTGAACACTTACGCAGACTCAAGTCCGTATGCTTGCACGACTGCGTGCACGCACCCACGGACACGCCGACACGCATACGCGCACGCACGTCCGCACGTGCTCGCTCGTATGCATGCAGGCACGCACATACAAACGAGCGCAGGCACACGCGTACGCCAATACACACAAACGCACATACGTACGCGCACACACGTGTGCCCAAACACACACGCACATACGCACGCACACGCACACACGCACACACACGCACACACGCACGCACACACACACACACACACACACACACACACAACACACACATACACACACATACACACACACACACACACACACGACACACACACACGACACACACACACAC
>NW_014577068.1:151765-154489 GCF_000485595.1 Priapulus caudatus | reverse complement strand
GCACACGCACACGCACACGCACACGCACACGCACACGCACACGTACACACGCACACACACGCACGCACGCACGCACACACACACACACACACGCACATACAGACTTATATACAGCAATTATTAATAATGATTTACTTAATATTTTAATAATAACGGTCTAACCTAAAAGCATTATTCAGGATTGTTAGGTCGTGAATAGACAACACGCAAGTTACATCACCTCTTTGTAGGCAATTGAATAGTGACATAATAGAAAGAGACAGAAGATATCGAGCTGTTTAAGGAAGTAAGGCTTTAGGTGAAGAAAATTGCTAGGAATTTGCTGCGAAGGAGCAAGAAGGATATGAAGATCAATGTAATTCATTAATAATATTTTAAAATCTGTCCTAATTTTCACGACGTAATAATGTATATAACGTACATTGATATTAACGCCTAGTAATTCTCAGCTACCACTTAATCCTTACATCCATTAATCCACTTTCTTCGTCTCGCCTTCTTTTTTTACACTACTCACTTCCAAACACCTGCTATTTGCTTATTCCCAGCCCCATATACTTACATCCTATGATAACACTAGAATCTTACTATACAATGTGTTATCGAACTTGTGTGGCGCCTGTTTAAAATAATGTCTTATTACGAATAATTGTAGTTTTCAGTACAGTAAAAAGTATTGATTGTCGATTGGAAAATCTTGCTCATATAATGTAGTTTTCTACGGCGCTATTCTGAACCTCGAATGAAAGGTAAATTGTACGTATAATTTTCTTATCCTGACGTCACATCGCACGAACATGACGGAATCGAAATTTGTTTGGTAATTATGATCGTTAATTTTAGAGCTATTTTCCGTCAGCAGCACAGTCAGTCTATAGAGATTGTGATTGCGTCGTGCGTGGTAGGCCTATATATTTGCTTGGCTGTAATACAGCTGCGATTATGTGCCGCCAAGCAATTACTAACGAAGACTCCGTGATTGTCCAATTACGCCGGGGCTGAGACGGCGGGCAAAACTGGAATGTGACCTATTTTGCAATACGAAACAAAATTATATGCCATCGCGTACAACGTAACACAAATATTAAATTACACGCTTGTAAATTAGTAGCACGATGAAATGCTACAGCGATGCAATTAGTTTAGCCGTCGTAAAAGCATCGTGGAAAATACTTCATCATCATGACGTTTGTTACGCGCAAACTAATTATTTTTATTTGCAGTCGCGTGGGTACAGTTCAGTTTCAATTAATTTAGACTTTTTGGCATAACTCAAAAAATGTATTAGATAGCTCAGACACACACGCAGTGTTGAGCAGATTTATATTCACAACATTCAGGTGCCGTCCCTTTTATTTTATTTGTTGTGCTTTTGAAAATCGTTAACGTACGATTTTGCGAGCAACACATACAATATGTATACTTATCACAATCTAGTTTTCCGCGTTAAAATCCGCACTCAGGCGTACGCTAGAGCCAGCACGAGTAAGATACGCGCTTCCGCACACATGACTACTTCACGCGCGGCGTACCCTGATAGCATCTGCTTCTGTCTGAGTAAAGTTAGTAAAAAACAGTTCTAAACTTGCGCTAGCCTTTACGGCACATGATTGCATATGTGGAGCTTACTCTAGAGCACGCTTTCGCCAAACCCGTGTAGTTCGACACGAGAGTAGCTGTCGATAAAGCCATGCCACAACGAGGCAAGCATGGCGTACGAAAATGTCCGAAGCTGTCGTCACTTAGACAATAAAGACTGATTAACACGCCGATTTAATGGATGTGCAACTAAAATATGGGAGATAAAACCACGCGCCCGTCTTTACTGCGTCGATATATTGGTTCTTGAAACTCACACGCTGCCCTGCGGCAATTTATCGCAATAGTGATGGTCGCGCAAATTAGAAGAAAAAGCAGTTTTCATGTAAAATTCTAATAAAAGCAATCATGTTGGGTTTGAGTTCAACGATCCCCCCTGCTGGTGGTGTGATTGCGGTTTCTTTTTAAATCGTCTGTAATCTGAATATGCGGAATAAACGCTAATAACGTGAACACAAAAGCGGAGTCATCAATATATATATATATATATACCATAGCGGGTTGCCAAAACCGTTCCTTATCGAAAAACATTATGTTATTGCAATTTGACAGTATAAGCTTAACAGGCACGACGTTTGGCCAATCCTGGTAAATTACAGAAAATGAGTATTATGCATTATTTAGGTATATAATTGCGATAATCAACCATAATGTGACTTAATTATTAAACGAACAAGGTTTAAATATGCTGATCACCTTAGATGTCATTAACGAATTAATGAGCTTAATGGCAGTTTCATTAAGTACCGTTTAGACACAATCCTGCGCTGTCACTATATAGGCTGTAATAGATCACGGAAGCGTGTCTATACTAGCTAAATCATTAAAGTACGTATAAACAGTGTGTAATTGTTCTAAATTATGTAGCACGTCATGTTTGTGTTTTATAATATTTGTGCTTGATAATGAATGTATCATGTTTCTGCTTCGTTTTTATTTGATTATTTTATGTTCACATTGAATCATTTATTTAATTAATGTATAATTTCTCAGTTATGCTTCCCGATTTTTTCCGCGCGCCTGAGTGTGTGTGTGTGTGTGTGTGTGTGTGTGTGTGTGTGTGTGTGTGTGTGTGTGTGTGTGTGTGTGTGTGTGTGTGTGTGTGTGTGTGTGTGTCGTGTGTGT
>NW_014577068.1:144079-150800 GCF_000485595.1 Priapulus caudatus | reverse complement strand
ACGCGCGCGCACGCACACACGCGCGCGCACGCACACACGCACACATGCGCACACAACGACGCGTCGCTGCACCAACACACACACACACACACACACACACACACACACACATGGTCTTCGCGGCGCGCGGCGGCGCGCGCGCGCGCACACGCACATACGCACACACGCACACACATGCGCGCGCACACGCACACACGCATACACAGGCGCGCGCGCACACGCACACACGCACACACGCACACACACGCAAACACACACACGCATACACAGTTGCGCGGGCACACGCACACACGCACACACGCACACACACGCGCGCGCGCACACGCACACACGCACACGCACACGAACAATGACGCACATCTACACACGCGTGCACGTACGCGCACACGTCATAAAATTTAGCATAAACGCATGAAATCCGGTGCTGTGATGTATAGTTTGTTTCCGAACTTGACAGTTCATAAATGTCTATTTTGTGACATTTGATTTCTGACCATCTTCTTCCATCATTAAAACAATTAATAATGCAGCGTTGTTATTTATTTGAGTGGCTTCACTAAACGTTTCTTAGTGCAGAAATTTTCGAACATGATTTATGAAAGGATTATCACTCATATCATAGTTCTTCACCCACACGGGCCTCGCGCATGCTCATAAACGCATAACTTTGCAATATGAAAACGCAGCGACGCTGAGAAGCAGATGTATATCGGCTAACATCGCGAATGACACCAGAGCCAAGCAACATCACGACTATAGGTTGGTACTCGTGTGCGCGCGCGCGAAGTTAGCCATCAATTTACGACACATTTCGCGCAAAATTCGGCTTTATTCAATAACCGTCTGCCAGTCGCATCCTACAACCACTTCGTTTTATTCATAGAAAATATCACATGTTTTTGACTTTATATCAGTTCGCGTCCCGTGTTAAGTAACAGCGCGCTGCGTGTCTGCCTATATACACTGCACGCGCGAGCTCGGTGTTGGTATTATGCGTGTTAGTGTGTCGCCGCCATTGAGCGCTAACTGTAATTGCCGAGACGGGTAATCCGACAGCGCGAGTTAATGTGTGCTTGGCCACTAATCAGGCGTAAAGTTAGGATACGCTGATCGATCGATATACGGAGCAGGACGCGAGGACGCGGGTGTTCCGGCAGCGCGTCTCGACATCGCCGATAAATAATTTACGTGTTGAATAAACAACAGCTATGAAAGGGGGAGGAGGAGTTCGATGGAATCTGCTGTATGCGCATGTATGGAAGATGGGGTTAGCGCGGAAAATATTTCAGCGATTTAGAAGCGCGAGTGAATCGGTGATTTTTCCCTCAGCCGCGTTGGTGTGCATCATGGACACCAGTATACCAATGAGTTTTCTTTCATTTGCGCTGTTTTCAGAGTCTATATCAGAGGCTATACATGAGCGAGGGTTAGTGCAAGGATAAAACCCGTGCTCTATTATGTCGTACCGAAGCGAATGAATTCTTGCGCGGTATAAAGTCGTCAGCTGAACGGAGAAGTACGAGTTGCAAACGCATATGTCACTATGTTTAGTAAACTGCAAGTGGGTGTAAACGTTCGGTAGTTTCCGCACGACCAGTCCTGGCCAGTAGAATTACAAATATGAAGCCGGCGGTTGTGAATGACTATTAGAACCTCCGTTAATGTTTGCAAGCTGGTGAGATTCAACAATAAAAATATTTTCATGTACAAATGGCGTCCCACGACGCCCATAGGTCCACAGACGAGATGTACACAGCAACGCGTATTCTCATTGGCATTGCGGGCAGTTACAAGAGCAGTAATTAAAGAGCATAAAGCCATAAACACAGTATGATTATTAGCAGCATATTAATCCATGCTGTCTTCGGATCTTATGACGAGTTCTGGTTTACAATCGCAGTTACGGATTAGTATGTAGTATCGACGTATACGGGTAACCATGGTGAAATTCTTGTGGCAAGAATCGTATAAAGTTGTGTGAGTGTCAGATGTGGCAAGGTGATGTAGCACGCTGGGAACACGATGGGGAGTAGTGCGGAATTGGATAGGACGAATCGCAGGTCAACGTAGAACAGCATCGAGCTATTTAAATTAAAGCTATTAAACATATTATATATGTTCAATTTGTTACATATTCGTCGTTATATATATATGTGCAAGTATTGCATTAGTTTTGTGCGCGTTTTGAGTGTGTGTGCGGGTAATGATGAGCAGGAGCGTTCACGTGGACAATGGTGACGATGACGATGGCGATGACGTAGCGGCACAGCAGCGACCTCATTTATGTTAACATCTTGATCGATCCGCAGATACAACACAAAAACACAAAAGCAACACAAAAACACACAAAACAGGCAACTTAAAAGAACACGCAGAATATCATGACAATGAGCGTTTGATATATTACGCTCGCGAGAGCCAGAGTGGGGATATTAAAAATCCTGCACAATATCTGGGTTTAATGCGCACACATAAGTACCGACTCCAACATGGCTGCGGTGAGTATGGTGATCTTGTGGGATGTTATTACCAAAAGAATAATCGGCATGAATACCGTGCAATTAAGCAAGCAGGGGGATTAGTCATAGATGTCAAAGGATACGTTCGATCGACGAGGGACTTCATTCAATATCATATACTCACAATAATGAGCGCTGCGGTGCATTCATGTGGGAAAACACCATTTTCTGCTTCCCTTATGGTGCTTCTGTATATACACTAGCATAGCGCTAACCGTATTTTTTTAAGATTATTCAAACGGTTACGCATGATTTATCACGTCTGCAACTCCCATGACAAGCATTATCTATATGGCTTCATAAACATAACCCTAACCCTAATATATTCCACCACGGAATTAATATTTGATTGCACATTCCACGAGAGGTTACGCTTGCTATTTTGACAAGTGCATTCACTATACCAGTGGGACTTTTGATGAGCGAAGGGAAGTCTCAGGTTATACGGTCGGATTTCGTGATTCAGTGTCGATACAACGTTGCTTTCGTCATTGCTGTGCATTGCGCATGGGAAATATAGGATTGCTTCTGACTGACGATGTTGCATAAAACTATTACGAACAGCGCGAGATATCACGTCCTGCCAATCCGTACACGAATCACCGCATTGGCTTTGGTCAACTCGTCACTATGACCCTTATTTTACCATTCCTATTTATTGTAATATTTAAATTCATTATAATGTTTAATAATTATGACTCTCCCTCTTTGTCTTTCTAGTCCCTCTAGTCTTCTCCCAGTCTTTCTCTTCTATGCGCGTTTGCTCCTTCACTTACCCCTCCCTCTTTCAGCGGATCTTTTGCGCTTTCTTTCTCTTTTTCTCTTGCTCTATTTTATCTATCATTTCACAGCCTACTTCGCCAACTCCCCCGCCACCACAATCACCACCACCACAACTACAAACAGCAGCAGTAGCAACATCAATGCGCGCGCGCGTGCGTGCGTGTGTGTGTGCGTGCGCGCGCGCGCGCGCGTGTGTGTGTGTGTGTGTGTGTGTGTGTGTGTGTGTGTGTGTGTGTGTGTGTGTGTGTGTGTGTGTGTGCGCGCGCGCGCGCGTGTGTGTGTGTGTGTGTGTGTGTGTGTGTGTGTGTGTGTGTGTGTGTGTGTGTGTGTCTGTGGGTGTGTGTCTGTGTGTACAAACGTGCCTGTTTGTATACATGCTAATGCTCGCCGATAAGAGTTTCCAAAAGATATCAGCAAACATATAATAGATCTAGTCAAACTGTAAGCAATAGGGATGTAACATCTCTCCCACAATACTGCATGCGTAATTTGTCTAAAGCCCTAGCGGATTAAAGATAAGCCTCTTTCTGAGTCATCAAGTCATTGGCGCGAAAATTACTGATTACACGAGCGTAATCGAACGTTTTAATGAGCAGCTAATTCTGAGCATATAGTCACACAAGATTTTCATCGAAGCCGTCACCGGAAGCCTCACATGGGAACTGTTTTCATTACAAGCCGACAGCCATTCCGAGTTCTTAGCGACCGATTGCTCTATATCCAGCGCTATTGCTATTTGTGGTTGACCGCTGAAACCCAAGCAGTGGGTGACATGCTTCCAGCTCGCTGCAAGCATCTGCCTAACAGGAAATTTATCAAAACAAATTACTTTTCTTTTTTTTTAGCTATATATACATACCAGGGTCGTAGCCAGCAGGGGGCAATGAAGGCAGTTGCTCCCCCCTCAGAAAAAAATAAATACAATACATAGTCAATGGTGGTCATCTTCCTAGAACACACCACACACGCCCCTTCCCCCCAATGCAAAATAGGTTAACTACGCTCCTGAATACGCTAGTTACAACGTGTGGCGATGAAGAGTAGATTACTGACAGTATTTGGTCAGCGATCGCGAGTGCGAGTTGTATGTATTGTTGTGCGAACGTTGGCCTGTACGTAATCCGAGAGAATCCCTGTAAATATGTGTGGCTGGGTTAAATCTGCATGCGAACGGTTTACGGCAGAGCGACATGGCTGCAGCGTGTACGCACGCACCCCGTTTACTCCTGCCACCAAGGACTAACATGCAGATGGAGAGATATGCCGACATATCTCTCAATTACAAAATACACATGGCGCTAGATGCTCCACCTCGCAAGCGTATATATATATATATATAGTATATATATATATATATAGTTGACACACATATTAGCAATGTACATAAGTAAGAGGTGGTGGTATGGGCTATCATCGCGCATTCTACGCTCATCAAGCAGCGAAATATCTCTTCCTGACTTGTCTCGGTACCATCGCGTCTTCCCCAAAAGCCTATTACCATTCTATTATTGCTAGTCGCTCACAATTTGAAAAAGGGGCTCACGCGATGATTGATCTACTTGAACACATAGCTCATGTCTTGCGTTCAGAACCTACTACGATTCTTCTCTTTTCACGCATACTAGCAGAGCAGCAAACATCGTTTCTGCAATAGTTTAACTGAGGTCCACCACCGCGTGACGTTTCTAACGCGTAGTCCAGCGAAACATCAACAAACTGATATGCGGATCCCGCGTACGCTTCGCGTGCCTGTTGGCATTAGGCGGAAAGCCTGAGCCAGACGTTCGCGGTGCATGGATTACGTAAAAGTCATAAAGCTAACGTGTCTGGTTATTACATACTAAATTTAGCATGCGATCGAAGAAATAGCCACGTATATGTGTTGGCATTTGTAGACAAACCGTGAGGTCTACTGCATAAAAGTCATTGAATCGACTTAGACTCGATCATATAGAGCGTCATCAGTATTGCAGTTATCCAAACAAGCTCCATGTAGGTCGCTATCACTCTTTCAGTCATACAACGAGTAGACCTTACTTCGCTTGTGCACTCCTTTCGTTAGTGCGTTTCTAACCTTCTGTGGTTATTTTCTTTTATTTTTATTTCCTGCGCTTCTTAGATTGATACCGTGTTCTTAGCAGGTATCATCGGATTTTTACCAGAAAAAATCACGTCGATTAATCAAATCCGATCTCGTGGTTAGTTATTGCTCTATCCGAACACGTACCAGTACAATTCATAATCGTTAATAAGCTTATCCATTTTCGATCAGTTTTGCTTGCTGCTCCGTTAATCATCGCGCATCTGATGCGTGTTTGATTTTAGTTGATGTGACCAAATTACATTTTACTTCGATTAAAAATAGAGAAAGTTAATGGGCCATGTGTACATGCTCACTGCCTTTGGCCGTTATCGTCATCAGAGAAGCGAGAGAAGAAGAGAATGGCATTAGGACATCTTTAGAAAAGTATGAAGCAACGAAGCTATAAACGACAGAGTTATTTAATCATAATCGCGAAATAATTATGTCCATTCTTAAAAACGATTAATGGTTTAGTCGAATGCTAGAGATCTTGCCTTGATTGAAAAGCTTCCCCTAACATGCGTGCAATTTGCCTCAAATTGAGTATAGGAGTATTGATTTGACAAGATATATATAAACCCACATCACACCTAGAAAGTTCATGATCAACTTACATACGAGCAACAACATTGACTAATATGCCGATAGTATATTGTATCTCAATTATTCTTACAATTCCGCGTATGTGTGATGTCCAACAATCCTCAGCTAATGATCTAGCGAACCTTCTTGAGGTCTCGATATCATTTTGAATTATGTCCCAATTTGCGTAATTTTGATTGATCACATCTCTGCAATTTTGTTGCGGTTGCGAGAAATAAGGCAATCGGCAAACTCATAGATCCGTTTATAGCGTATCGTACGCATGTTTCTTTTCTGTTTGAGGGTAATTCTATTCTGATACATAGAACGTCTTCACGCTATCGTCGTCTACAGTTTTCTATTTTCCATCTGATTTGTCCTCTGTTCTTGTTTTCTTCTTAATTCGTTTTTCTCCTGCGAATACCAAAACAAGGTTGCGTGTGGTAGGACTATCATAGCAGCAACACACAGAGACTTTCGAGCGTTAGCCAGCGGCCATGTTGAATGCACACGCGCTGCGCGCGCGCGCACACCACTCACACACACACACATCACACACACACACACACACACACACTACAGAATATAGACACGGCACGCGCGCGCGCGCACAAACACACACACACACACACACACTACACACACCACACACACGACACACACACACACACACACAGACACGCACCACGCACGCCCCCACACACACACACAACCATGCACGCAACCGCATAATATATAATATAATACTATATAT
>NW_014577068.1:131842-144054 GCF_000485595.1 Priapulus caudatus | reverse complement strand
CCACACACACACACACCACACACACACACACACACACACCACAACACACACACACACAAACACACACACACCACACAGCACACATCACACACACACACACACACACAACACACACACACACACACACACACCACACACACACACATACACACACACGCGCGGCGCGTGATGGATGGATGGATGGGATGGATGGGATGGCACTGGATGCGATGGCGATGGATGGCCGAAATGGATGGCTCTGGATGGGATGGAGGATGGATGGGGATGATGATGGATGGAGGATGGCATGATGGATGGATGGATGGATGGATGATGGATGGATTGGGATGGATGGCCATGGATGGATGCATGGATGCGATGGATGATGGGATGGATGCGCATGGATTGGATGGGCCGCGATGGCATGGATGGATGATGGATGGATGGATGGATGGATGGATGGAGTGGATGCGATGGATGGATGGATGGTATGAGCGATGGATGGATGGCATGGATGCATGGCCATATGGACCATGGGGATGGATGGATGGATGGCCACATGGATGGGGATGGGGGCGATGGGAATGGGATGGCATGGATGGGACTGGATGGACATGGTGGCCTAGTGGATGGCATGGATGGACTGGATTGCGAGGATGCGATGGCAGGGATGCGGAATGGATGGATGGTACTGAGGAATAGGAAAAAGACAATGGGATGGAATGGATGGATGTATGACTGGATGGTATGATGGATGGCCATGGATGGATGGATGGATGGCATGGAGGATGGCGGATGGATGGATGGAATGGATGGATGGATGGATGCGATGGATGTACTCGTGGTGGTGGAGGATGATGGCATGGCCATGGGATGGATGGATGGATGGATGGATGGCATGCGATGGATGATGGCGAACTGGTATGGCGATGGGATCGATGGGGCCTGGGACGATGGATGGATGGATGGTATGGCATGGATGGATGGATGGATGGATGGCGATGATGGATGATGGCATGGATGGCCTGGATGGATGTGGTGGTATGATGCGATGGATGGATGGGGATGGCGTAATCGGATGGAATGATGGCCATGGATGGAGGCGATGGATGGATGGATGGATGGATGCGATGATGATGGATGGATGGCGTGGGTGGATGGGGCTATGGGCACTAGGCTTGTTTGGCCATGGTGATGGATGGATAGTATGGTGTGGCCGTGATGGATGGATGTTGACATGATTGATAGATCAGATATATACAATTGATAGATAGATAGATGAGATAATAGATACGTAGAAAGACCATAGATAGATAGATAGATAGATCGATAGATAGATTGATAGATAAAGCATAGAAAGGCCTGAACATATAGTAATAGATTGGACTTTATAGCTAGTGGGAATAATGAACCTGACAAACATGATAATGAGTTAAAGAAGAGAATGAGGGCTTCGCCGTGACTGTTAACATGCCGAGTAACATGTAACGTACCCGAATCTAACCGCAAATTTGTATTTGTAATAACCATGTATAGACGAGGGCTAAAAAAGGACGGGTTGTTAAACGCGGAGCCTATCGTCCCGGGCGGCAGGGGGCGGGCAAAAATACGCGCCCTAACAAAAGAAAATAAGGCCTCTATTACAGTCCTTCGTGGGCGCTACGAAGGTTCAGTGTAGCACGGCAAATAGCACTGTACGTAAGTAGAGTGGTGGGCCCGCGCATATGGGTACATGCGCCATTACCGCCTCATCAAGACCGAATATCTTTCCTTGACTTTCTCGGACCGGTATCTTCCACGGTCTTCCAAAAAGCTATTACAGATGTCTATTATTGCACTCATCCTCACAATTTTGAAACACAAACGGGGGCTCACGCGTATCCGATCTCCTGGCGGATCTCACTTGAACAACTTAGCGCATAGTTCTTGCCGTTCACAGGACTCTAGATGCGCTTCTCTTTCACGCCAGTACTAGGCCAGAAGCTAAACATCCACCGTTCTCGCAAGAGTAACGCTGACGGTCACCAGCCACCGACAGTGACGTTTTCTAGACCGGCGTCAAGTCACGCGAAACCAGCTCAACCAAACTTGCATTATGCGATGCCCTAGGTACGCGCTTCGGTGCTCAGTTGCACTAGCAGCGGAAAGCTCTTGAGCCAACCGTCGCGGTGCCATGGATTACTGTAAACGTCATAATAACGTGTCTGGTATTAGCAATAAAATGTTAGCATGCGATGCCGAAGATAGCACGCTATTATGTGTTGCGCATTTTGTAGCCAAACCGTACAGAGGTCTACTGCCATAAAGTCATTTGAATCGACCTTCAGACTCCGATCAACTATAGGGTCCTCAGTATTGCAGATTATACAGCATACATCTCCATGTAGCGTCGCTATCACGCTTCAGACATACAACGAGAGACCTATACTCGGCTTCGTTGCCACTCCTTTCCTGTTAGTGCGTTTCTACACTCTCCTGTGCGTTATTAATTTCCTTGCTCTCTATTTTGATTTTTCTGCCCTTCCTTAGATCTGCGATACCGTTGTGTCTTAGCAAGCGGATCATTCGGATCTTTTACGTAAACAATCACTCAAATTTATATCCAAATCGATCTCGTGTTAGTTTTTCGACTGCCTCCATCCCGAACAGTACAGTACAACTTCCATACTCTTCGTTAATAATGTTATCCATTTCGCATAGTTTTGCTGCTGCACCTCGTTATCATGCGGGCGCATCACTGAGGACCGGACACCCCGGCCCCCACCATGTTTTGATTTTAGTTGACCGTGACCAATAATTCTTCCTTCGTATTTAAAACATTAGTAGGAGACGTTAATGCGGCATGTGTACTGTCACTGCTTTTGGCCGTTTATCCTCATCACGCGAGAAGACCCGAAGAGAAGAACTGAACGAAGGCTATTACGGCACTTTACAAACAGTATGCAGGCACAACGAAGCGCTACGACGACAGACAGTATTTATCATAATCGCGAATAAGATCGTTCCATTTTAAACGCGTATTAATCGGTTTAGGCGACACATGCTAGAGATCGTGCGCTTGATTGAATAAAGGTTACCGTAACATCGCGGTCCATGCCTGCAATTTGGCCTGCCCAAACGTGAGTATTAGGAGTACTTGCATGACAAGGCATATAATGAAAACCCACATCCTACCACTATAGAAAGTTGCATGATTCAAATTAACAACGACAACAACACATTGACCCTACCATATTGCCCCGCAGTAGCTACTTATTGTTATCCCTCACATTATGTCTACCATACGCGTGACCGCCCGGGCCCGAGGATCAGAAGACGGTCATGCATGTTGATTGTCCAACAAGCACTCAAGCTAGATGATCTACGAATTCCGTTCTGAGGTTCGACTAATACATCTTACTTGAAGGCGTAGATGGTCCCAGATGTGACCGTAATTTTGACTGATCAATCTCTACGCGCCAATTTGATTGGTTGCGGAGGGAATTAGGACGACATGGTCGAACATATAGATGGCCGTTGTTATAGCCGATAACGGAAGCGTACGCGATGCTCTCTTTTTTCGTTTTGGAAGGGGTATAACTCCTTCTATTCTGGATACAATATGAGCTCTTCATCACGCCTCATCGTCGTCTACGCGCGATTCTCTACGTTCTTCCATCGTGAATTCGTCCTTTTGATGTTGTTTCTTACATTATATGACGAGCCTATTATTCTCGCATTAACAAAAAGCGAAGAGCGGTTATATGCGCTGTTGATGGTAGGAGCTAACCATAGAGCACCACAAGGAGACTTTTCGCGGATTAGCGCGACCGAAGCGCCATGCTGAACAGTGTCGTACCGGCCGCGCGCGCCGCGCGCACCACACACACACACACACACACAACACAACCACACACCACAGCACACCACACGAGATAAACACGCACGCGGCGTGCGCGCGCACACACACCATGTCACTACCGACAATCAGTCGCCAGCACTACACACACAGTCGTACACACACACACACACACACCACACAAAGACACCGGCAGCCCACCGCACGCAACACACACACAACACACACTCATGCACGCACCGGCAATACTACTGTTGGTATATACTGATATAGTTAGGAATATATAATTATAGAGACGAGAGAGCTATTATACGCGATGAGTGTCGTGTGCTGTGTTGGCGCGCGCTTATACTACATGATACCCTTATCATTACTGTGTATATATACTGTATGATATACGCTTGCGATGGTGGCTGTAGTAGCGATCTAGCGCCATGTGTATTTGTAATTGACTTGACATATGTCGGTCATACTCTCTCCCATCTGCATGTTAGTCCTTTGGTCGGCCAGTGGACCGTAAACGGAGGGGTGCGTCGCGTACACGGCTGCCAAGCCCATGTCGCCCCTCTGCGCCGTCAAGCACCGTTCGAATGCAGATGATTAACCCCAGCCCACTACAGTACTTCAGCGGTTCTCTCGATTTAGACGTGACAGGCGACAACGGTTCGCAGAAGAGTTACGAAATACAGTACACTCGCACTCGCGATCGCTGACCACGCAATACTGTACGAAGTACAGAGACTCGTACTCAGTACATCGCACATCACGTTGTTAAGCGTCAGCGTAGCTTCTTTAGTGCATAAATGGATGACTGGATGAATGAATGAATGAATGGATGGATGGATGGATGGATGGATGGATGGATGGATGGATGGATGGATGGATGGATGGATGGATGTGTGTGCGTGCGTGCGTGCGTGCGTGCGTGCGCGCGCGCGCGTGTGTGTGCGTGCGTGTCCGTGTGTAGATGCAGCAACGCGTATAATAATATATAGCATATTGCAGGAAAACAGTAGTTGGGCATTTCTACATGGAAGGATGCAATTCTGTTAACCATTAATATAATAACGAGTGATTTGCGTCATATGTGTTCCCCAGACAACTATACCTCAACATTATTTATCACGACTAAGTACGTTATTAATTAATAGACACATTAATTATTAATATAATATAACGGAATGCTTATATTTAATAAATAAATAAAACTGCAGATGGCGTAGTAATCGTACCACTCACTGAATGTTTACCGTCACTACGCGGTTGCCGTGGTCGCATGAAACAGGATTCTCTTGTTGTGGGTAACGGAGAAGACGGGTTGGTGTTAGAAGATATGTGATATTACAGTAAAATAGACGGTGTTCGCTTGGCTGTGCACAATGGCGTCAGCAATAGCAAGTACTAGTAGTACTAGTATGAAACCTGAACACATTCGTGGCGTTGCTCTACAATCTCCGTCCATGACCGGTGGCGGTGCAACTGCAAATCAAAGGTTATCGCAGTCATATACTTTTCCTGTAGCTGACTGGCAACGAATCCAAGAAAGTTTGAGCAAGCCAACCAGGGATGCTGACCTGTCGGAAATTAACCGCAGCGAGCGGGAAGCGTTAAGGAATATGTCAAAAAACATGGTTAAAAACTGGACCAACACGATCGCCGGACTTAGGCAGAAGAAACTGGAAGCTCGCACAATTCGCGAGCAAAAAGATGAAGAAGAGAGAAGGCAAATTGATATCAAAGAAGCAAAATATCAAGCTGAGAAGCGCAAAGTGGCGATTGATAAAGCAAAGATGCAACAATACTTTCAAATTGATCGCGTGAAGAAGTTTCATGGCGCACTGCTGTTAGCAGATGTGCTGAAGGAGAGAGACAAACAAATAGAGCTAAAAAGGGCACAGGCGAGCACGAACAATGCAAGGGAAAACGTCTACTTGGAGGAGGCATGTGTATACTGTATAATGAATTCTTATTATTATTTGTGACATAGCTTGTAGCCTACTGAGTACTGTATTATGTATATCATCAAGAGTAAGATAATAACCATCAATATTATTTGTGACATAGCTTGTACTGTATAGTGTATATATCATCAAGAGTAAGATAAGTGGGTTATTATCTTACTGTTGATATCATTGACATTGGCAATCTCGAGTCGTGATAGCAAATCACAGGGCTGCCAACTCTCACGCATTGACCGTGTGACTCACGCATGTTGACCAAATCTCACGCTCTCACGCTGATCTTAGAATATCTCACGCACAGCAAAAAAATGCTGAGATATCTCACGCATGAATATCCCTTCATGAATAAAGCGCTGAAATATCTCACGCACAGCAAACAAAAATCTTAGAATATCTGAAAACAGTCACTTTAGTATGCACCAAATTGCACAAATTGAAGTTATAAATTGCAAAAGCTCCCTACCGTGAGAGGGGGGAAAACCCCCTCCCACGCCCACCCCTGCTCGGTCGCTTCGCTCCCTCGCATCTCACTCTCACCTATCACCCAATGTTGGCAGCTCTGAAATCATGGATGAAAATAAAAATGTTCTTGAGTCTCTTCAGATATCTTCAGATACATATAAAATATAGATTTGTCATGTATATCTTGGCTTAATCTGTACTTCAAGGTGAAACGTCGTCTTGAGGAAGAAAAACAGAAGGACCTGCAAACACTGCAGGAGAGACTACAGGCTCGGAAGGAGGCTGCTGAAGCTCAAGCTATGCAAAGGCAGATTAAGCAGGAGAAGCTTGAGCTGGAGAGAGTAAAAGCTGCGGAAGAAGGGAAAGAAACACTCGGCAAAGTAAATTTGAATTTTTGTGTTATTTATATATTAATGCCTGCTGTTGGGGGCACTATGCTCTCATGCATAGTGTTGCTGAGGGAAGGAATAGTGCCCGAGCGGTAGCGAGGGCACTATTCCTTCCCAAAGCAACACTATGAGAGCATAGTGCCCCCAACAGCAGGCATTAATGTTTTTAGTGCATCACATGACTATGCAATCTACTTTTCATGCGTATATACCTTCTTTATACTCCCTAATTTGCCGGTGCATTCGATGTAACAAAACGTTCGACACAAACACAACCGCCGTTCGAAATTACTCTTGCGTGGCGCCCAGACGCAGGAGATTCGTGACGTAAACACAATGCGTTATAATAACAATGCGTCGCGCAATCGATAGTGCCCGCTCAGGCGGGCACTATCGCTTCATAGTGCCTGCTGCGTTATCCAATGAGATTGCAGCGATTTATCACGTCATGCACTAATACCTAATATTCATGTTATTTTATACGAGTTGCCGTGAGTGAATTGACATTGACGTGTATTCAATGTGCTTGTATCATAGTCAGTGAAGTAATTGGTCATTGTTAATACATTTTTAGATTAAGACATATCTGGCAGTGGTGGACAGAAAGGCAGAAAAGAAAAAACAAGAAAAGTTGGACTTGATGCTAGCATATCGACAAAACATCCGAGATAAAGAGCAATTACAGCTGATAGAGAAGCAGCAGCTTGATGAGGAGGAGATGGAAATGCACATTTTTGCAAGTAGGTTGAATAACGCAGACAGTGCAAACTTTTTAGATGCCAGCAGGTGCCATTATTTCAATTATCGTAGAACAGTGTTTTAATAATTAGGATACTTTTATCTTTAGTACCTGAAATCAAGCCTTACAATGGTGAAACTTTCTGACTTTTTTCTGATAAATTGCTATTGAAAATGCCCTTAGTCATGATTTTATGTCATGATGAAGAATGATTTTAGTCAAGGTAAAACAGGCTTGAAAATACTTATAGGACACTGCAAAACTTTGTTGCAATTATTTATACATTGAGTGGTAGTGAAATGTAGTGAAAGTTCCAAGAAAAATAGTCACCTGCTTATTTTTTTTACAGCACATACTCTTTCCCTTGGTGAAAACGCTGTAAAAACAGTTTTTAAGACTCTGCTGCATATAAAACGTTACAATGATTAAATAATTATTAAAATAATTATGTGAATTCACAAAATTCAATGTAACTACTAAATTATTTTTCAGTGAAATTGTGTTACAATACATGTTCATGTTAAATTTTACATAGAGGCTAAACAAAAGATTGCTGAAATGCGAAAGGAAAAGGAGCTTGAGTTATACAAAAGGCGACAAGAACAGAGAGAGAAGATGGTAGTTCTCTTGGCTGAACAATTGAAGAAGAAGGTAAGTAAATTTTACTAGTAACCCAGATAGCATGCTTACGTTGGGCCAACGTTGGCATTTGGTTAATTGGCACGGTCACGGTTGGCAATATGACGTTGGGCCAACGTTGGCTGACTGCTGTTAGGTCAGCGTTGGGCCAACGGTGGGCCAACGTTGGGTCCAACGTTGGCACGCTGAGCAAAAAGCCTGTTATCTGTCAAAGTAAAAGCATGTTAAAGTCAGCATGTTATCTGGGAAGTTCCCCGAGGTTTGCACAATAGTAGACATTAATGAATACTGACGATCCTTGTATTCCATGTAGATTGAAACATTCTGCAATTGTCTGAGCATTATTGGTCATAAGATGTCAGCACTGAGTATCTATATCCTGTCTGTAAGCATGGCAATTAGTAAAATAGAACTTGTCGCGGCAGGAATTTTGTTTACCGTCACATATATGCCATCGCGTGTTGTTGTTATTTGGTATAAAAGCTTTTCTTTACATTTTGGCTAGCTGCTGGAAACTAAGCCTAGTGAGTGAGTGTATATCGTCTGCAGGCAGGAAATGAGGAACAGCGTTTGGCAAGAGCAGTTGAGAAGCTTGAAGGCAAGTACATTTCAGCTGAAAAACTGAAACAGGAGAAGTGGATAAGAGAGGAACAGGAGATGACAGAAAACCGGATCAGTCAAGTGAAGGAAAAGGAGAGACTGTTGGCTGAGGAATATGTCAGAGCAAAGGAAGGTCTTCTGGAGAGACGGCAGGTTAGTCAGGATTATTGCAAGAATGTGTTAATTCTATTGTGCTGTACATGTTACCATAAGTTGATCTGAAAGCATGCTCTAATGACATGATGCTAGCATAGCATTTACACAGTATAAAACTTCAACTACTTCTTCTCAGGCAGATATCATTGAGTGGTGGTCGACAGTTTGCTGACACGTCAGGTTTTAGTAACAACACCGTTAAATATTTACATGATTTTAGCTAATTGAATTTTAAAGATTGTCTGCTTAATGGTTTTATTATCTTTTGTCACGCACATGCGAGCGACATAGTTAAGGGTATAGCATTGTTGCCCATTCTGGCATGTGATTGTTTTGCTTATATAGTAAGTATTCATATTGCATTGTGGCTTTTTCTATTATCTGACATTGTCATCTGACATCTGGAATTGTGGAAACTAAAGTCACTGTTAAATTATATTCGTGGTTATTTGTAACAACAGCTATAGCAATGAGAGCTGCAGCAATAGCAGTATCATTGATCTTATCTATAGTAGCAGAATTGTAAGCAGGTTAGCCATATTCAATAAAACAGCAGCAGCAGAAACAGCAGCAGCGGCAGCAGCAGCAACATCCTATCTGTACGTGTCGGATTTGCACCTGATGCTCTGTAGCACTAGTTCTAAGTGTAGAATTTAGTATTGATGAATATATGTTTAATTATTTTTAGGCAGACATGCTGTTTCATGCTAGAGAGCAAGAGAAAAAGCAACAGAAGTTGCAAGTGGAACAGGAGCTGGAAGAAAACCATAAACGAATGATGGTGATAAGAAAAGCCAAAGAAATGAAGGTACTGTGTGAGCAGTTTACCAGCAGTAACCTATTATTATTGTCAATAAATTAGCACATAAATATAAATTTTTTTTAATGTTTACGGTCAAATGTCAAATTTTATCCCATATCACCCACCTCTTCATTTACAATAATCATATAAAAAATGGGGGCGATCTTACCCTCAACAGCTGAGCTAAACTTGTACTTTCAAGAAATGAACCGATTGCTCAAGTTAAAACTTATGCTAATGTATAACACAACAATTTCCAATTGGAAAACAAATTAAGAAACAATTTGATGATATGTAATTCATTATTCATGCACTTCTAATTAAATTACCTTTATTCCATGTATTAATTTCACGTGTTTATGTAACAGCCAGGGGGGCTGGTTGCTATCTATTAAATAGTCATTGGCTATTATATGCACCAATTAGATATAGCTTTCTCAAACAGTCAGCTAGCGTGGAGACCAAGGCAGCTATCCGATTTTGTCATGCATTTAATGTTCATTAGTTGTGTATAACTTATTGACACTTACTGTGTAGCAAATATGCTATTAAGTCTCTTGTGTGTGCCTATGTAGTCCTACCACACGCAACCTTGTTTTGTAATCGAGAAAAAAGAATAAGAAGAAAACAAGAAAGAGGACAAATCAGATGGAAAATAGAAACTGTAGACGACGATAGCGATGAAGACGTCATATGTATCAGAATAGAAATTAACCCTCCAAAACAGAAAAAAGAAACATGCGTACGCTACGGCTATAAACGGCATCCATAGTTGCCATGCCCTTAATTTCCTCGCAACCAACAAATTGCCAGAGATTGCTCAATCAAAATTACGCAGATCTGGGACATAATTCAAAATGATATCGAACCTCAGAAGGTTCGTAGATCATTAGCTGAGGCTTGTTGGACAATCACACATACGTCGCGTATGTAGACATAATTGAGATACAATAATACTACTCGGCATATTAGGTCAATGTTGTTGTCGTATGTAATTTTGAATCATGCACTTTCTAGTGTAATGTGGTTTCATTATATCCCTGTCAATCAATACTCCTAATACTCACTTTGCAGGCAAATTGCAACGCATGTTAGCGGGCAGCTTTTCAATCAAGCACGACTCTCTAGCATTCGACCTAAACCCATTAATACGTTTTAAAATGGACGATAATTATTCGCGATTATGATAAATACTCTGTCGTCTAGCTTCGTTGCTCATACTTTTTAAAGTGCCTAATAGCCTTCTCTTCTTCTCTCGCTCTCTGATGACGATAAACGGCCAAAAGCAGTGAGCAGTACACATGCCGCATTAACTCTCTATGTTTTAATACGAAGAAAATTAATTGTCACATCAACTAAAATCAAAAGCACGCTCAAGATGCGCCATGATAACGAGGGCAGCAGCAAAACTATGAAAATGGATAACATTATTAACGAATATGAATTGTACTGTACTGTTCGGATAGGCAGCAAAAACTAACACGAGATCGATTTGATATAAATTGAGTGATTTTTTACGTAAAAATGCGAATGATCCTGCTAAGACACACGGTATCCAGATCTAAGAAGCGCAGAAAAAATAAAAATAAACAAGGAAAAATAACCACAGAAGTTAGAAACGCACTAACAGAAAGGAGTGCACAAGCGAGTAAGGTCTCTCGTTGTATGCTGAAGCGTGATAGCGACCTGCATGGAGATGTATCTGTATAACTGCAATACTGATGGACGCTATATTGATCGAGTCTAAGTCGATTCAAATGACTTATGCCAGTAGACCTCACGGTTTGTCTACAAAATGCAACACATATACGTGCTATTCTTCGCATCGCATGCTAACATTTTATGCTAATAACCAGACAACGTTATTATGACTTTACAGTAATCCATGCACCGCGACGTCTGGCTCAGAGCTTTCCGCCTAATGCCAACAGCACCGAAGCCGTACGCAGGGCATCGCATATCAAGTTTGTTGATGTTTCGCTGGACTACGCGTCTAGAAACGTCACGCGGCTGGTGAACCTCAGCTTAACTATTGCGAAACGATGTTTGCTCTCTGCTAGTACTGCGTGAAAGAGAAGCATCTAGTAGTCTTGAACGCAAGACATGAGCTAATTTTCAAGTAGATCCAAATCGATACGCGTGAGCCCCTTTTTTTCAAAATTGTGAGGGATAGGCAATAATAGACATCTGTAATAGGCTTTTGGGAAGACGCGATGGAAATACCGAGAAAGTCAAGGAAGAGATATTTCGTGCTTGATGAGCGTAAATGGCGATGTACCCATACCCACCACCTCTTACTTACGTACATTGCTATATTCGTGCTACACTAACCTTGTAGCGCCCACAGACTTAATAGAGCCTACTTTTCTTTTTTAGCCTATTTTGCCCCCCCCCATAGCTCCCCTTTAACAAGTCCTTTTTAGCTCGTCTTATACATGTTATTACAAAATTACAAATTTTCTTAGATCGCGGTACGTACATTACCGCATTTACAATCACGGCAAACCCTCATTCTCTTTTACTCTATCTATCTGTTTGTCCATTCATCTATTCCCCTAGCTATAAATCCATCTATCTATATGTTCAGCTTTCTATCTATCTATCAATCTATCTATCGATCTATCTATCTATCTATCTATCTATCTAT
>NW_014577068.1:128637-131832 GCF_000485595.1 Priapulus caudatus | reverse complement strand
GTCTCTCTCTCTCTCTCTCTCTCTCTCTCTCTCTCTCTCTCGCTCTCTCTCCTCTCTCTATCTATCTCTCGTATGCATTAGCATGTGCGTTAGTGTGCGTGTGTATGTGTGTGTGTGTGTGTGCGTGTGCGTGTGCGTGTGCGTGTGCGTGTGCGTGCGCGTGCGCGTGCGCGTGCGTGTGTGTGGGCGTGTGTGCGTTAGCGTGTATGCGTGCGTGTGTGTGCGTTAGCGTGTGTATATGCGTGCGTGTGTGTGCGTTAGCGTGGCCCACACACACCCACGCACACACAGACGCTAACGCACGCGCGCGCACACACGCACGCACGCACGCCAATGCTAACGCACACACACGCACGCATGCACAAGAAGAACACACACGCACGCACGCATGCACACGCTAACGCACACACACGCACGCGTACACACGCTAACGTACACACACACGTACACACGTTAACGCACACACACGCACGCACGTACACGCCCACACACGCACGCATAAACACGCTAACGCACACATACGCACGCATACACACGCTAACGCACACACACACGCACGTATACAGTTATCATGTATGTGCGTGCGTGTGTGTGCGTGCGTGCGTGCGTGCGTGTGTACATGGGTGTGTACAAATACGATCGTGTACCCGATGAAGCGGTTTGTTTCTGCCAATAGATGGAAGCACTATGCAGCAACCGTAGCATCATTATTTTGTACGCCTTGGATATTTTATTCGGTAGGTAGCAGCACAGGAAGGTGTCGGTGGCGGTAGTGGTCCTTTATTTCCTGGCCGCGGAGGTATCAGACCCAGCTACATGTCATCCGATGGAATAGGATTGAACATGCCAAATTACCAACGCTGGTCAACCGATCAAATAAAGCATAATATTTATGGCTCTGAAAATTCACTGAAACGATTGGGCTTTATTTGGAGTAGATACTAGCAGCTAGAATAACATGAAAAGTACAGGTAGAAGCTGGTTTATTCGAAACCAAATTGTAATGTGGTTTGAAAGGGGCAGTTACTTTACCTGGAGGTTCATAATAGTTATTGCGTGTCTTTAGGTTATCAGTAGCTTCAATAGCTCAGCCTAGAATGTTTCTTATAGATAAGTATTGACTACAAATTAAAACCATTTGTCAGTAGGTTAGGTGAACAATGTTAACATGTGATATAGCAGAACCATGTGATTTTGTCATAGTAGTGATATCCATATTATATATAGGTTTTGTGTGCTATGTTTAGAAGTAATACTAAATAATAAAAATAGAAATATGCTTACTGAATGAAACAATTTATGTGCACTGCCTTTATCTTCATGTGGAACGTTAATTTTACATATAGTCTATTTACTTGTTGCATGAATGTGTTTTGTAACGTGTGAACGAATCTATATATAGCTATTAGTGACAATAATTTGAGGAATTCTAATTTCTTGCAGCAATAGTGATGATATACTTTATTATACGGTACATTTGTGAAAATTACTGAATTGTAATTTTGAAAATGTGACCGAAATTGGTTCTGGTTAGAAATAAATGAAATCTATTTTTCAACCTAACAATAACAAAATGACCTTCATGACTGGATATAAACGTAAATTATTTAAGCAATAAAGTTCATGTATTAAACTGAAACAACATAATATTCGAAGTATTGTGTTTATCAGATTATCTTTGGAAGCTAACCATAACCATTCGGCATTATACTCGTCATCAGGACTGCTCGTCATGAACATGTCTATACAATTAAAATTAAAGGCCAAGTGTTGCGGACAACGATGCCATTTCAGAATTTTTGAAAAGCGTCACTGGATGACTGAGAATGAGTCATGGGATTTCTGATGACTAGATTTTATATACAAAACGTTGCCATTGTACAATATAGTTTCAAGTTATATATGCACAAATTCTACACTATCGAGTAGTAAAAGAGCACAAACTGTGATAGTAGATGGGGTAACGGGGTAAGTGGCCTCTGTTCCCAGTTTATCAGGTAAAAATATACTATTCAGGGGCGTAGCTATGGTGAAATGGATGTGTACGCAGACAGGCGAGGGTCTGGGGGTCCTCTCCCGAAAATTTTGAAAATGTAGATCGCAGGAGATGGTATTTGAGGCACTTTTGACTAAATGTACAACCTTCACACATTCTGACTACGACAATTATATTTTTAGTAGAACTATTCTCTTCATGAGCAACACGATGTGATCACTAAAGATCACTAACTAATCATGTAATTTTCGTTTTATTATCAAGACATGTTGAACTAACGCACATTCATAAACTCTCTCATTCTCTCTCTCCCTCTCTATGTGCGTGCGTGCGTGCGTGCGTGCGTGCGTGCGTGCGTGTGTGTGCGCGAGCGCATGCTTGTGCGTGTGGGCGCGCGTGTGTGTGTGCTCAAACACACATCACTCATTGCACATCACATCACATCACGGCAACGGTCGCGTTCATTATTCAATGTGTAGGGGTGACCACCGCTGGGATGAGGGCGACAGCAAAACTCTTTCTTAGAATAAGCCAGTTCGTAGTTAGCCAAGGAGTTGTGTGACGTCACAGGTCACCGGGTCATTTGTGACAAAAATCGATGAAATCTCGAGTGCGGCGTGCGCTCTCGGTTCAGTACGTATATGTACACGTATTCTGTGTACGTGTACACGCTCTCTCTTAGCCTATAAAGAATGTAAAGGCTTTCAATTTTTTTATAGAAACATACTCTCATGTCTTCTCTTTTTAAAAACATATAATCCATATAAATGGGACCTGATTTCCTCTAGCAGGAATATAGCGGGCATGGCACAGATACGTATCAATTTTTTTTATAATCAATCGCACTTTTGGAAGATTTGCCTAGGCCTATAAGGTATGTAGCGAGTCATTTGAATCATCATTTTTCACATCTAGTTACTCCTGAGTATGTGCTCTCTGCAGACGTATAGTTTTAACAAAATTGTATGTATATATACGCAGCTAGCGGAGGGGGACACATGGGCAGTTGCCCCCCCCCCATGACCGTAGCAGTGCCAACACCAAATTACGTATGGTCAACAGCCTCGACCACACACCACACGTGGCTTAGCCCCTCTAATAAAAAAGTACCGCCCTGGTGTGGTGACTCCAACTCTAATAGTAAACCACCACGTAATTACCTCCTCGCAAACGGAGGTCATGCAATCGCTCGCGCGCGT
>NW_014577068.1:124899-127905 GCF_000485595.1 Priapulus caudatus | reverse complement strand
ATAAGAATATTGTATAAAACTATACGCGTGTATAGGTAACCTACCTTGTTTAGTTTTATACACTGCTTTTCATGCGCGACACTATAGCGCCGTCGAATGTCGAAGAAAATTGTACATAATTTTATTCGGCGTTGTGGGAAATCGAGGTGTAGAGAAGATTGGGCCTATAAAGAAGCCTATATTGGGCCTATAAGATTAGCCTATAAAGAATGTAAAGGCTTTCAATTTTTATAGAAACATACTCTCATGTATAATCCATATAAATGGGACCTGATTTCCTCTAGCAGAGGAATATAGCAGGCATGGCACAGATATGTATCAATTTTTTATAATCAATCGCACTTTTGGAAGATTTGCTTAGGCCTATAAGGTATGTAGTGAGTCATTCGAATCATCATTTTTCACATCTAGTTACTCCTGAGTATGTGTTCTCTACAGACGTATAGTTTTAACAAAATTGTATGTATATATACGCAGCTAGCGGAGGGGGACACATGGGCAGTTGCCCCCCCCCCATGACCGTAGCAGTGCCAACACCAAATTACCAATTATGGTCAACAGCCTCGACAACACACCACACGTGGCTTAGCCCCCTCTAATAAAAAAAAGTACCGCCCTGGTGTGTGACTCTAACTCTAATAGTAAACCACCACGTAATTATATTTGAAACGATTGCTACGGTGCCACCTATAGTTGTTCTAAATAACTCACTGCGTACAACAACACTTAACAGGCACGCGCACACACCCGCACGCACGCCGACACACACTCGCCCACCCACACCCACATGCATATTAATTCACACACACACACACGCACTCACGCGCGCGCGCGCTCACCTCCGTCTCTCTCTTCGTCCCCAACACACTCTCCACCAACACACACTCACACACACACACACACGCGCGCACACACACACACCCAACGCAGCACATCCTCGTTCTCGCCCCCCCCCCTCTCTCTCTCTCTTACACACACGCACATACACACACACGCGCGCGCCGGGGCGGCTGATTCAATGGTATCATATTATAATATATATAATACATATTATGTAGTTATTTTATTTCTTTTTAATTCTGCATTTTGTGTTGCAAATTTACACCTCAGAATAGCCCGTTTAAGAGTGTAATCCGACTTAATTAAACAATCTTAAATGTAAGCAGTAAGAGTAAGGTACCTTGCCCATGAGCACGCGTATAGAAATAATGCCCTTATAAATCAATCGTATTAGAACCAGTAAAGTGTGTTATCGTAGAAATAATTGCTAGCACAATTTTGCTCTGCGACCATAGCGAAACGTGCTATACTTTTCCCTTCACCTACAGTTTAGAGTGATGTCCAATAATTCACCGGTTACAATCTCCTCAGATCAGCAACACATTTGAATATATATGATACTTTAACGTATGTGACCGGCGGTCCTTGCTTGATCAGGCCGCGATGCCCCTATAGAGAGAAGCGCCTGATGCGAGAATGGCTCTCGCCATTTGCAATTCCCTTTACAGGTCAACCGGATGATCGACGTGAGCAGACAACACAGACGGATCCAGGAATTCTGGAAGGGAAGGGCCCCGTGGAAGCGGAGCGGATTGGAGAAGGGGAGTTGGCTCACGCAGATGTTTTAATATAGAATACAGTTGCAATCCGACGGATTTCAAGGGCATAGGCCCAGAAATTCTGAACGTATGGCGTCCAGTTAAAGCACGCAGGAAGGGCCCCCACAGATTTTATTGGAAAGAATACGGATATTATGATAGATTTTCACCATACACGTCATATCTTGCATTATCCTTATTAACTCATTCAACTAAAACATGTATAATATTTTTGCTACATACTGAGAAAATCGGGCCTGAGGTCACAATGTGGAGATTCTAACTCCCAGAACCCTCTCGGGATCGATCCCTGCAACATATAGGGGCCTACTATCACCAGAAGAATATGCAACAATTAGCCCGGTGTACCTGATCTGACGAAGCTTTCCTCGCCCACATTTACGACCAATTAATTTACGACGAACCAAATCGAAGTAAGAAATTATATTACACATTACCAAATTTGCCATCTTTAAAATAATTTAAACGCATGCGCTGTGAGTACCAGTGTTGAGTAAATTTACACAGCTAGCGCGCACACGTTGAGTATTTTGACGCATGCATCATTTTTCTTGAGTAAAATTACTCACGTGTGCGCAGGGCTGAAGCAGGATGGATGCAAAACAATCAGCAAGATGAGGTGCTGCAATATAGCAATAGTAATAGATACAACAATAATTATTCCCTGCTATTGCTAATATAGGTTGCCACTTTAAACATCTGGGGAGGGGGGAATTCGGATCCCAATTTAAATTTTTGCCCCCTACTCGCAATATATGTCTAGCCCCACCTTTCTTCAGAGACCATTTGTCGTCATGTAGGCCTACTCATTGCCCCTGTCAGGCAAATTTTTGGTGCCACCCCAGAATGAGACGTTGGCCAGCAAACATGCTGGAAAGTCACCGTTGGCTAGAAACCCAGTATTGTAAGAAGATGAAAGTGTCAATCACACTGTAGCTCACCAAAGGACACAAATGAGTGAGTAAGAAGAAGTCAGTTTTAATTGAGCAACCATCGACGCACGTTATAGAAACGATTGCCATCTGTATATCGCAATAATAATTTATAAACCAAAATGAATCACAATTTGTGACCGTAGATGGAGCTATACCCGCTTTGTAGCGATGGCGTTTGAAATAAATAGGTTATGCTGCATTCCGACATGTTTTGTAAAACTTTACTCTAATATAGACGTTTTATCGGCAGGGTGGAGAGGAAATTCCAATTTAAAATTCCATTTTTTTTCCAGCATCTGACTAATGGCAATTCCCATTTTTGCCAAAAAATTGCCGTGGCTCGAAAGTACGTCGATCGACTGGCGTGCTTCAAAATAGGACGTTTAATATAGGAGCATAGCAGTAACAACTATACCCAATCTCAAACATGTGGATCAAACAGTTCCTGAGTT
>NW_014577068.1:121723-124889 GCF_000485595.1 Priapulus caudatus | reverse complement strand
AAGGAGCATTTGTACCAATTTTGGTGCTTTGGACCAGCGTGTCACAAAAATTTTGCTAAGCCACCGGACTATAATGGCAATTCCCATTTTTGCCAAAAAATTGCCGTGGCTCGAAAGTACGTCGACTGGCGTGCTTCAAAATAGGACGTTTAATATGGGAGCATAGCAGTAACAACTATACCCAATTTCAAACATGTGGGTCAAACGGTTCCTGAGTTATTGTTGACCGTAGCGAAATGTTGACAGACGGACGGACGGACGGACGTACGACGGACGACGACCCATGGCAATAGCTCAGCTTGACGATGTCAAGGTGAGCTAAAAATGCACACAATTCCCAAGGGTGGTGTGAAAAACGGGTTATACGGTTTACCAAGCTTCACCTATCTCATTACATTAATTATCATTCTCCAAAGTATAACCTAGGATTGGCTGAGACCTAAGAGATTGGCTATACTTTGAACGGCACCTGATATAACACGTGGCGCCACAAAAGTCTAACGGCCACTCGCGTAAATTCAAAGTATGACGTCAGGCTTGCATGCATGCAGGCAGGCATGCAGGCAAGTTCGCGTAAACTTCTTGATTTATACAAGTACTAATATAAACCCTATCCAGTCTTCCAAAATTGCACCAAAATGCAAACCGAAAATGCGAACTGTCTCAACTTGTAGCTTAAAGTACAATTCGGTAATACTAGAGTTAAGTTTTCCACTGAAACTAGAAAGGGCAGTTGTCGCCAACTACATGTATCCCCCGTGTTCTCCCCAAGATGTGTAAGTATACGAAGTTTGGTCACGCTAGGTCAATTAAGGGCCGAGTTATAGAGCGGAAGGGAAATATGATGGTCAAGGTGAAGGTCAAGGTCAAATAAAGGTTGCAGTGACCTGGTTTCGGTACGCGACACACCTTCTCCCCAAGATGTGTAAGTATACCAAGTTTGGTCGCGCTAGGTCAATTAGGGGCCCAGTTATAAAGTGGAAGAGAAATATGATCAAGGTCAAGATCAAGGTCAAATAAAAGCCGCAGTGACCTTGTTTTGGTACGCGACACACATTCTCCCCAAGATGTGTAAGTATACCAAGTTTGGTAGCGCTAGGTCAATTAGGGGCCGAGTTATAGAGCGGAAAGGAAATATGATCAAGGTCAAGGTAAAGGTCAAATAAAGGTCGTAGTGACCTGGTTTTGGTAGCGCTAGGTCAATTAGGGGCCGAGTTATAGAGCGGAAAGGAAATATGATCAAGGTCAAGGTAAAGGTCAAATAAAAGTCGCAGTGACCTGGTTTTGGTACTTTGCACACCTTCTCCTCAAGATGTGTAAGTATACCAAGTTTGATCACGCTAGGTCATAGGAGTTATAGAGCGGAAGGAAAATTCTCTGCGGCGGACCGAGCGGCGGCGGCGGCGGCTGGGAGACATGAAACCATAGTATCCCCGCCAACTTCGTCGCGGGGGATACAATTAATACAAACTAGTTCGGCCTATGTCTGATTCATAATTAATGAGGAAATATAGTCAAGAACTTCTCTGTGTAACTTAGTAGTGACCTTTATTTGGCACGTACACGTCACATGATAATCATCACAGCTCTGACCTTTATCCCATATTGCATCCATAGTTTTAGTTTTGAACCAAAACGGAAAATAGATTGGTTTTTAACTCATAGCATATCAACACACACGTACGCACGCACGCACGCACGCACGCACGCACGCACGCACGCACACACACACACATATATTTCACATCAATGCACTGTACTTTAAAAGATTGAGATTTATTGCCATCCTTTCCAGCTTTTCTCAAACGTTGAATGCACTGGGCATTGGTTGGCCTCGGAGCCCAGCAAGTATGTTACGTGCTGTTAGGCTAGACATATCTTCCCGTGTCTGCACTACTGCGCTGCCAATGTGGGGTAGCACCACTGTAACAGTGAACAAATAATCGTGTTACAGCTTTGTGACTTTAACCACATTACTACCCTGTCACATTATACTAGTATGTTAACGCTGAGCACACTGCAAAAGTATCTACAAGAAAAAGAAACAGCTGGCCTGTCTAGTGTATGTGCACACAGTTTACTTTCACATAATCTCCCTAAGAAAGTTAGCAGTAAATAAAATAGGCTCTTTCATATTAGCTGTGAAATGAGACCTAATAAGCTGCATAGAAAGCAAAGCAGCATAGCAGCAAAATCTACTACAAGTCAAAGAACTACCATTCTAGTAGCTATTTTACAGAATAATTTTAAGCCTAGGAATGTCTGTTACGTTCGTGCAATTTACTATTATAACAACTGTAAACTAGAATGCAATGGTGTACATACCACAATTTTTGAGTGTAAGTAGTGGACTATCTATTGGCAACGGTTCTGGATCTGTCACATCTATACCAGCAGCTCCTATGACGCCATCCCGTAGAGCCTCATACAGAGCAGACTGGTCAACCACGGTTCCCCTATTACATCACAGAGCCATAATAAACAGAAAGTCTTCACTGGAGATTTGCACTCAGTTTTCATTGACTTGTAATCGTACATCTTCTTGCGAATTGCTACTGAAATAGTCAGGGAGCACAGTTTTAATTGTCACCTAAAGACAACAAAGTGGTTTCCGAATTAAATCTCAGCTGAAACCTGTACTTCAGCAGCTACTCATTTCAAATACGTGTACCTGCCGTGAACGTACGGGTAACGAAATACTCATGGATTGATGTTTCCACGGCTGTAAGTCAACTGCTGGCGTTCACGAAGACTGCAGCTGTAACTCACCAGCTGGTGTTCACGAAGACTGCAGCTGTAACTCACCGGCTGGTGTTCACGAACACTACAGCTGTAACTCACCAGCTGGTGTTCACGAAGACTGCAACTGTAACTCACCAGCTGGTGTTCACGAACACTGCAGCTGTAACTCACCGGCTGGTGTTCACGAAGACTGCAGCTGTAACTCACCAGCTGGCGTTCACGAACACTGCAGCTGTAACTCACCAGCTGGCGTTCACGAAGACTGCAGCTGTAACTCACCGGCTGGTGTTCACGAACACTGCAGCTGTAACTCACCAGCTGGTGTTCACGAACACTGCAGCTGTAACTCACCGGCTGGTGTTCACGAACACTGCAGCTGTAACTCACCAGCTGGTGTTCACGAAGACTGCAGCTGTAACTCACC
>NW_014577068.1:111995-121713 GCF_000485595.1 Priapulus caudatus | reverse complement strand
AGGTTGCGAGGTGCAAGGCTATACACTAGACTAGGACTCTGTCTCCCCCTCGATTAGCCATTTCAGTGACTAAGCTAGCCGAGAGGTGCGAGAGAGTGCCAGTCTTGTGGCTATAGGCGGCGGGCAGGCGCGCACTGCTTTCAAACTCCCGTACGAGCCTCGTCCATTGGAACGTGCAAAAGACGTTGCAGCGTTGTGGCGCGAAGCGCCGGTAGGCTGTTTTCGTGATGTCTGACGAGCGTTTGCATTACTGGTGCAAGGTTCGCGAATGCTCAGATTTGCGGACGAGTCTTCTCTGATTTCGCCGTCACACAGCTCGGCCTTACGAACAGAATTACTCGGTTACAGTTTTTATTAGAAGTCAACACTGTTGACGTCCAATGTCTACCCTCTGTGTTCCCCCACTAAATTGCGGACTGTTTCTCGCTGGCAGTATGGATCCGTGCGCCGGCCATCATTCGGCGCACGGCATCCTAGCTGCCAGCGCTGCCTACTGTCGTAGCGTGACTGTCCGCGTCGCCTCGTGCGCCTCCTGCCGCGTAAACTGCGCGAAAGATCTGCGCATTCAGCGCATTGGCTGGATCAACATACTCCTTTCGGGCAACGCTTTCTCTGTATCCGTCTTCATCTGGGATGGAGCGCTTTACGCCGCTTGATGTTTTCTAGCGATGGCGTTCAAAATAGATAGCTGTATTGCTGCGTTCCACATGTTTGTAAAACGTTTACCCTAATAGTATATAACGTTTTTACGGCAGAGGTGGAGAGGAAATAACCAACTTTTGCATTAAGATATTGTCAATGAAATTTGTAAAACGAACCGCGAGTGTGACACCAGAGGACTGTTATTGCCCAAAACTACCTTAATTAGCATAATTTATTTTAAATATCAGTAAAGCCTGCTCATACGTTTTGGCGGCCAGCCCTTAGTCACTTCACATTACAAAAAATGAGCAAAATCCGTTGAACCTGAACTTGACTAGATGCCGAGAGTAATGGCAATTTCATTTTTGCCAAAAAATTGCCGTGGCCTCGAAAGTTACGCGACTGGCGTGCTTCCAAAATAGGACGTTTCAAACCTCGTCCATAGCAGTAACAAACTATACATTTTCAAACATGTGGGTTAAACGGATTCCTGGTTATCGTTGACGTAGCCAAATGTTGAACAGGAAGACGGGACGGACGGACGTACGACGGGCACGGCGACCCATGCAAACTCATCTTGACGTTCAAGCGTGAGCTAAAAACGGGTTATTATGCCGATTTATCCAAGCTTCACAATATCTCATTACATTTAATTATCATTTCCAAAGTATAAACCTAGATTTGGCTCTGATGGTTAATTACAAACCTTCGCTGGATTATACAAGTACTCATATACAACCCTATCAGTCTTCCAAAAATTGCCCAAAATGCCAAACCAGAAAATGCGAACTGTTCTCACTTGTAGCTTAAAGTACAATTCGGTAAAACTAGAGTTAAGTTTCCTACTGAAATTAATACAGAACTAGTTACGGCCTATGTCGATTCGATAATTAATGAGGAAATATAGCTCAAGACTGTCTCTGTGTGTCACTTAGTAGTGACCTTTATTTGGCACGTACAGTCACATTGGATAATCATCACAGCTCTGACCTTTATCCCATATTGCAAGTCCTAGTTTTGGTAGTTTTGAACAAAACGGAAAATAGCATTTGGTTTTTAACTCATAGCATATGTAGCACAGTACGTACGCCAGCACGCACACACACACAACCATAATTCACATCAATGCCCAGCTGTACTAAAGATGAGAGTTTATTGCCATCCTTGCCAGCTTTTTGCTCCAAACGTTGAATGCACTTCGGCATTTGGTTGGCCTCGGAGCCCTAGCAAGATGTTACGTGCTGTTAGGCTAGAACCATGTTGGCTTGCCGCCCACGTGTCTGCACTACTGCGCTGCCAATGTGGGTAGCACCACTGCTAACAGTGAAGCAACTAGTCTGTGTTACAGCTTTGTGATTTAACACGATAGCTACCCGCTCACATGATTACTAGGGTAGTAGTATGTTAACGCCTGAGCACCACTGCAAAAGTTCTACAACAGAAAAAGAAAACAGCGGCTATCTATGAGTGTATGTGCACACAGTTTACCTTTCACATCATCCTCCCGTAAGAAGGGTTAGCAGTAAATAAAATAGGCTCTTTCATATTAGCCGCTTTGAAATGAGACCCTAATAAGTGATACGAAAAAGCCAAAGCAGCTGAGCAGGCAAATCTACTACAACGTCAAAGAACTACCAGTCTAGTAGCTAATTTTACAGATAATAATTTTAAGCTTAGGAATGTCTGGTGTTTTCTTAGTTCGTGCAATTTACTATTTAACAACTCTAAACTAGAATGCAATGGGTTGTACATACACACAATTTTGAGTGTAAGTAGTGGATAATCTATTGGCCAGCCGTTCTGGATCTGTCACATCTATTGACAGCCAGCTCCTATCACGGCGTCCGTAGAGCCTCATCAGAAGCAGACTGTCGTCAACCACGGTCCCCTGTACATTACAGAGCCATATAACAGAAAGTCTTCACCGGAGATATTTGCACTCAGATTTTCATCTGACTTTGTATGGTAATCTTCTGTGCGAATTGCTACTGAGACTAGTCAGCGGAGCCACGTTTTAAGTTGTACCTAAGACAACAAGTGGTTTCCGAATTTAAATCTCAGCTGAAACCTGCTACTTCAGCAGCTAATCATTTCAAATACGTGTACGCTGCGTGAACGCACTACTCGGGACGTTAACTACCTCGGGGTAACGTACTACTCGGCGGTAGACTCTGGTACTTCGGTACTACTCCTGGGTACGTACTACTCGGCGTACGTACTACTCGGCGTACGTAGCTACTCGTGTACGTACTACTCGGGTAGCTACTACTCGGTATCTACTCGGCGTACTACTCGGCGTAGTATACTCGGGTACGTACTTTACTCGGGTACGTACTACTCGGGTACGTACTACTCGGGTACGTACTACTCGGGTACGTACTACTCGGGTACTACTCGGGTACGTACTACTCGGGTACGTACTACTCTCCTGGGTTACGATACTACTCGGGTACGTACTACTCGGGTACGTACTACTCGGGTACGTACTACTCGGGTACGTACTACTCGGGTACGTACTACTCGGGTACGTACTACTCGGGTACGTTACCCTACTCGGGGTACTACCTCGCGACGTTACTACTCGGGGGTACGTACTACTCGGGTACGACTACTCGGAGTACGTACTCACTCTCGGTACGTACTACTCCGGTCGTACGTACTATGGGTACGTACTACGGTCGCCGGTATACTCGGGTACTACTTCGGACGGTACGTACTACTCGAGGTACGTATTAACTCGGCGTTACTACTCGGGTACTACTCCGCGGTACGTACTATAATAAATCGGTACTACTTCGGGTACTACTCGGGTACGTACTACTCGGGTAGTCTACTACTCGGGTTACGTAACTACTCGGCGTACTACTCGGGACTACTTCGGGTACTACTCGAGGTACGTACTGTACTCGGGTAGTAATACTCGGGGTACGTAACTACCGGCGGTACGTACTACTCGGGTACCCTACTCGGGTAACGCTACTACTCGGCGTATCGTACTACTCGGATACTACTCGGGTAGTACTACTCGGGGTACGTACTACTCGGGGTACTACTCGGGTACTTACTCGGGTACTACTCGGGGTACGCCTTACCTACTCGGGTCGTACTACTCACGGTTACTTACTCTCGCGTACTACTCTGGGTACTACTCGCGGTACCGTACTACTCGGGTGACGTACTTACTCGGGTACGTCTACTCGGGTTACACTTCGGGTACGTACTACTCGGGTACGTACTACTCGGGTACGTACTACTCGGGTACGTACTACTCGGGTACTACTCGGGTACTACTCGGGTACGTACTACTCGGGTACTACTCGGGTACTACTCGGGTACTACTCGGGTACGTACTACTCGGGACCAAATCTCGGGTACGTACACTCGGTCTACTCGGGGTACTACTCGGTACTTACTCGGCGTACGTTACTACTCGGGTACGTACTACGTGGTACGTACTACTCGGGCGTTACTACTCGGGTCACTACTCGGGTACGTACTACCTCGGTACGTACTACGTCGGCGTACGTATCTGACTCGGGTACTACTCGGGTACTACCTCGCCCCGGTACGCTACTACTCGGGTACGTACTTATCGGGTAATACTCGCGGCTACTACTCAGGGTACGTATACTCGCGGTACTACTCGGGTTACTACTCGGCCGGTACGTACACTCGGCTGTACGTACCTACTCAGGTGAACTACTCGGGTATACTCGACGTCGGTACTACTCGGCGTAGTCACTACTCGGAGTACGTACTACTCGGGTATCTACCTCGTGGTACGTACTTACTCCGGCGTTAGCTACTCGGGTACGTACTACTCGGGTACTACTCGGGTACGTACTACTCGGGTACGTACTACTCGGGTACTACTCGGGTACGTACTACTCGGGTACTACTCGGGTACGTACTACTCGGGTACGTACTACTCGGGTACGTACTACTCGGGTACCGCACTACTACTCGGGTACGTATCTACTCGGCGTACTCTCGGGTACGTATACTCGGTACGAAATACTCATGGCATTGATGTTTCCACGGCTGGTAAAGTCAACTGCTTCGGCGTTCACGAGACGACCTGGCCAGCGCTAACTCCCAACAGCTGGTGTCCACGCCCCCACCGCGAACCCACGCTGCACGCCCTGTTTCTGATACTCACCAGCTGCTTGTACTCTACGAACACTGACAGCATAACTCACTCGCGCTCGGTGTTCCACCGCACTTCGCAGCTGTACCCTCCACCACCTCGGGTTCACGCACACTCGCCCGTGTAACCGCTCGCACCAGCTGGCGTGTTCACTAAGACTGCAGCTGGTTAACTCACCAGCTGGCGTTACACGAACACTGCAGCTGTAACTCACCAGACTGCGCCGTTCACGAACCACCGCAGCCTGCTCACTCCAGCTCGGCTGTTTCACGAAGAATGCAGCTGTAACTCACCAGCTGGTGTTCACGAACACTGCAGCTGTAACACTCACGGCTGGCTGTTCACGAACACTGAATGCGAGCTGTAACTCACCGGCTGGTGTTCACCGAAACACTACAGCTGTAAACCTCAACCAGCTTGGGTGTTCCACGAAGACATGCACCTGTAACTCACCAGCTGGTGTTCACGAACAGCCTGCAGCTGTAACTCCAACCGGCTGGTGTTCACGAACACTGCAGCTGTAACTCACCGGCTGGTGTTCACGAAGACTGCATCAGACTTCATCTGTGCGAATGCTTCTCTGTTGAACATCTTATGGGTTTCTGGTGTTGACGCACAGCAGGCGACCACAAAGTCAGACTCCTTCATAAGTCTGTTCAGTGGCACGTGCTCGGCCCCTTTGCTTCCACTGTAATGACGAGCATGTCGCATAGCCTTACGCTGCGTACATTACGTGTATGACAGCATGACAGTTTCGTCAATAACTGTATGGTGGTTGAGCTTTCCTAAATGATTGCTTGTTTCCCCATTGCGTTTTCTTCTGTGTGCATTTTATTGTTTGAAATTGTAAAGCTTAAATTATAACAATAATGAAGAGTCTCAGCACAATGTAAATTGTATGATGCAACTAATGAGGGCTACTTCCATGACTCTGAAGGATAATCAGAGAAAAACTTTGGCAGCCATATAATACATTTTTTATATTTCTTTCGTCTTTCGAGTCAAGACACTTCTATGACCATAAAAAGTCTGATACCATATATAGAACCTAATATACAAACGTAAATTTGGTTTATTCTATGGCACATTATATTACCATCAATGCATTAATTATAAATCACATACAATAACTGAAACAACCATTACCTTCTGAATTCCTATTCCTATTGCAGTAAAGGAATTTCGATACCTTGAAAGGCTTCAACCGATCTATGACGCCTTGACCTACACGAAAATATTTATTTAATATTAATTTTTTATATCAATGAAGACTTTTTCCCATTGTTGCCACTATTTTCATTACCGTACGTTATTTACTATACCACTTATTATATGCAAAACTGCTTCTTACTAGACACAGAAAGAACTTCTCTTCAAACGGAGAAACAGTAATCCCTATCCAACCACGCATTTTCCATTCCAATCACAGAATTCAAACATTAACGGTTTACTATTTCTTTACAATTTCTTCATTTATGATAGCAATTTTAAAATTCTGCAGCAGAGGTAAACGAGAGTGAGAGAAAGAGATAGAGAAAGGAGATAATCGGATATGCACTGGATTATGTAAAGGATCGAGGGGGAGAAAGAAGATTGTTTTAAAATCTATAACCACACCATTTCCTAGAAACGTGACCCCCACAGTTAGAGATAGGCTTGTTTTGGTGTGAGCAATTCCAACAGCTTTGACCAACAATTTTTTTGCCAAATCCTCGCATTCTTTTTATAAAGTATGATTACTACATTTCACAACCAGACATGGCTGACCCTAATTGTAAAGCTTGTGAATACAACACGTGACGTGACCAGATAAAGAAGCATGATTACAGACTGTTTACAGAGGTCACTCGTCATCATACCTTTAGGGATTCGTGGGATCATATAACCAATAAAAAATCTGGCTTCACAGAGATTGGTAGTTGTTGATAGCTGCTTAGAATTAGATGCGCAATTTTGTTTTACACTTGAACTTAGGTATAATGACTATCTTGTATCTCCGTATAGAGGTAGGCTGCATTTTAACAGGACTAGAATGTAAGACGTCTCCTCGTTTGCTGTGTTGACTGTGTTATGTTTAGTGTGTTTAGTGTTGTACATCTATCTATACACAGTTATGCGTCAATTCAATTGTGTGCGTTCAACCTGGGAGTAAATTCCTGTTAATCACATCATGTCGAGTCACGGGATTTCAGAGGAAAATACACAGAAGAGACAACAAATGCGAACTGCCATTAACAACGTATTCCTGGAAAAAGCCTGTGACTCGACACGTCATCAACATGGTGGCAGTGGTGGGATTCGAACCCATGCCTACAAAGAGACTGATGGCTCAAACCAGGGCCTCAGAAGATAGCAGCTATTGTCAGATGCCCAACCCAACTGACGTGGCTGGTCTGAGAAGATTCTGTGGAATGGTCCAATACATGACAATATTAATGCTGGGTCTCTCTGTAATGCTAGAACCACTGCGTGTGCTGACGCACAAGTAAAGTGACTTTAATTTGACTTTAGAGTGTGAACAAGCATTCCACTACTGTGGATGAGAAACTCCCCAATACACCAGTACTAGTGTATTTCGATACTTCTAAGGAACTCGTCCTAAAGGTGAACAGTAGCAAGCATGGACTAGGTGCTGATGCTCTGACGACATCGGAACGCAAGTGGGCACAAATAGAGAAAGAAGCTCTCACGATTCTTTACGGTGTCACACTTACAGTACACTTACAGATCACCGTTGTAGCTACGCCGGTCAGAGCCGGTCAGTAATAGCCGGCTCTGGTGTTGGCCGACCGGCGTGCAGCTTTAAATAATATCCTTCGGACCGGCACAAAAATGATTGAGTTTGTGTAAAATTACCTTTAAAATATTGAGCTATCTACAAATAATCACAACTGATACACTTAGAATTAATTTAAAAAACAACTCAGTTTAATCTCAACAATAATTATGCATAAAATGCGTAAATGCGGGCCCCTGGACCCCCAGCCATGAACCACTGCGCTCCGTTCGCTCCGCTCACTACGCTCGCAATCACTGATATTAGCCGGCACTAAAATTGTCCTGGCTACAACCCTGTTACAGATGCAAAGTTATAATGGAAAATAATCACAAACCCCTGGAATCCATCCTACGTAAACCAATTAACAGCACTCCTCGACGCCTGCAAGATATAATGATGAAGCTGTATCGCCATGACAGCGAATTTCACTTCCTAAAAAGGAACCTCAGTCGTCATTGTTGATTGCCTCAGCAGAGAATACAGGAAGGAAGACCCTGTTTACCAACCTACAATTATGTGTGTCGAGGTCAATGATGATATTTCAGATACGAGACGAACATAAATTCGTGCAGCGACAATCTCTGACAGTGAACTACAAGCACTGAGTGATTTGATAGAGACTGGATGGTGTGAAGCAAAGGCAAATGTCTCAGACTGTTGCAAACCATATTTTGACATCAGAGATTCTCTCAGTGTATAGGACAGCATTATTATTGTGAAGGGAGAAGCCATAGTAACCCCACCGCTGCCACCATGTTGATAACGTGTCAAATCACGGGATTTTACCAAGAATGCACTTTTAATGGCAGCTCGTGTTTGTTGTCTCTCCTGTGCATTTGACTAGACACGTTATCAACATCACCCTGCTCATTTACACTGTAGTTGTTTGCAGTAAAAATATATAACAATCCGGGGATAACAACGTTCTATTGTTTCGATTGTTGCATTTTATTGCATAATAATTATAATTAATTCTTATAAAATACACTACTGTATACGCCATAATTCAGACTCGACGGACAATTTCGTGAGTGGTTAATTCGCGGTCGGGGAATTCCCGAATCAGTGAAGAACCGCGTGTTGTTATTTTGCGTTCGTGAAATTCACGAAAATTAAACCACCACGAAATATACAGTGTATACAGTAAGTAACTATTTGTTTAATTATTCCACTTGATAATTTCATTCTCAATAACCTGGAACCATACCTATCCTTCCAGCTCCAACTACGCCAACAGTAGATTCTTTTAATCCTTTACCGCACATCCACAGAGGTTGCCAGCTTCCCCAGCCACCACTACAAAAGATTGAATTTAAAAACACATATGGATATAGCCTATAGGCCTACAGGATAATCTCAATATTATAAATTGAGATTTAATTAAAAACAGCCAACACACAAAATAGAACAAATAGAAATACAAAATCAGTTCTGAGAAGAATTTTAGAATGTAGTTTTTGTGGCCTTCACTTACGTTACATGAGTGAAAAACTACACAACCATGAACATATAACATATATATGTTACAACATATGCACATATGCAATATATGCAACAACATATGAGCAACCATTTCATCTCCGTATTACTAGATATTTACTTAATTGTAGACAATTAGAAATACCTTTTAACCTCATGTGCTGCCTCTAAAATCCTACGCGCAGAAGCAAGTAGTATAGCAACAGTGAGTTCTGCTGTTGCATCTGTCAAAACATCTGGTGTATAGCCTAACACAATTTTCCTAAAATCAATCATTTTACATATTAAAGCTGCGTTTACACTATCGATTTTTGTCAGCAAATCGTAGCGATTTCAAGTACATTCCAACTTGCCCCTCGATTTGACCCAAGTGCATTCCAACTAATCGGCTGAAATTCGATTGTGTTGGAGTCGGAATCACGTCGCCGAGATGGAGAAATAGAACGTGTTCTATTTTGCACGACTCAGACGATTTGCTGACAAAAATCGATAGTGTAAATGCAGCATAACAATAATACTGTCACTATTTTACATTTTTTGAAGCTAGTTTCACTAAACTCAAAACAAAAATATACAGTTCTTAGAATAATATAACTATAAAAAAGAGCCGCAGAGCGTCTGGGCTCATCTGAGGTCTGTTGCTACGATTATAAACGTAAAATTTCAGTCGT
>NW_014577068.1:108406-111517 GCF_000485595.1 Priapulus caudatus | reverse complement strand
CCAGCTTCGACATCCCAACTCGTTTTGACAACCCCCCCCGCCCCCGATGTGCCGAATATCGTGACCGTACGTCGAGCGGTTAAGATTTGTGCCCAACTGTTGACGGACGGATGGACGCTCGCACGGACAGACGATCATGCGATTCTACAAGCTGCATCTGACTATGTCAGATGAGCTAAAAAGCTATAAATGTTCAGCACTGACCTATTTTTGATTTCCTTCAAATCAATATGTTCATAGCCAACAGACATAGTTCCTATTACTCGTAGCTGTGGTCCTGAAACATAAATAATGTAGTCTGACATGATAACATTTGTTTAAAGGGAAACAATATTATATGAATAAGCATATTTTAGATTAAAGTAGGTTTAAATAATTATGCTTTATAAAATGATTTGCATTATTTAACTTTTCTGCTGCAGGCTATATACAGACTGAAATTCGATCAAGTAAATAATCATATACAATACATACAAAAATATACTTTCTATCAACTTAAAATCCTATTGATTTAACGTCCTACCAGCTGCATCTAATAGTTCGGCATCGATTTTTTCCGTTAATTTGCAGAATAAAGCATCGATTCCCTTCACACGTCCAAGGAACTCTTGGCGAGGTATGACGACATCGGAAGACCACTGACTCACTGTGCACCCACTGCAAACAAAAATTATTACTTTAAATGTTGGCTTAGGTGCAGCTATACCTAGACACACCAAGTAAAATGTGGGTTAGGTAGGGTTAACCAACTTCAGCTAGATATAACCCTAGACCTAATTAAATTATAATATTATACTATATCATGTTAGATAGTATGAGTTAAACATGCGCATGTGTCAATTTTGTTCTGTATTACTGAATGAGAGTCACGAACATGATTTATATATACGTGTATACGATGTGTTCTGTGCTTGCACATTTTCCATATATCATGTCACAGTTAACCATACTCACGTTTAGACAGTTATAGAAAAACAAGTGCCGCAGAGCGACAGGGCTCATCTGGTGTCTGGTGTTCTGCTGATAAATTCATTTGTGCATAGCAAGACGTTATATATATATATATATATACATATATTTAATAACCTTACATTTGATTAAGGATATATTAACACAGGGTTAGACACTAACCATTTTAGTTCATTTAGTCTACAGGACTAGTAAAAGAAAAAATGTACTAGTCCTTCCAAGATTCTACTAGTCCTGCCGAAGGACTCTTACTAGGCGCAGAGCGACGAGAATTGTGATTTGCCAAGAAGTAGGTGGGGTAGGAGGGTGGAGCCCGCCCCCTTCTGCTAGGGGGTACAGGGGGTCTCTCCCAGGGTACAAGGGGTGTCCCCCAGAAAGGTTTTGTAAAAGACATTCAATTGTATAAAATACATGTAACTTTGATATGGATCATAAAATTTAAATTTAAATTAAATAAAATTTTAATTCGAAAATAAAATTTCGGCCTCCTTTGATGAGGAATCTGTGGATCCGTCACTTATCACAGCAAGGAATTTGGCCTCATTTATAGCTACAAACTGTTCCCGGCGCTTTGTATCGGCTATAGCCGTAATCAAGAGCAGATAATACACTGTATAATGTACAATGTACTAATATATGTACTGTATAATGTACTAATGACAGTGTATTATCGGCTATAGCCGTAATGAACAGGCCTTGTCAGTGAGGTAAGTGCTGCCGACATCTAACCCCTTGGCCTTGTCAAGCTGGCACAGATTGACGTAATCGGTGTAGGACCTGCCGTTTTTTCCAATAGCATGTGCATTTCTAATGGGGTTCGCCATTTACTAATCGCTGGATAGATGGCGCGCGTGCGCTGTCCGGTATCACTGCTAGTGCTAAACAATGGCGTCTAGTTACGAAGGAAAACCCGTAAATGAATTGAAATCAGAGTTGCAAAGTAGAGCTGCAAAGACATCTGGGAGAAAAGCTGATCTGCACGTACACGTACGCTTGCATGCGTGTGCACGTACACGTGGGTGCGTGCGTGCGTGCGTGCGTGCGCACGTACACGCGTGTGCACGTCACGTGCGCGCGTGCATGGGCGCATGGGTGCGTGTGCACGTACACGTGCGTGCGTGCGTGTGCACGTACACGTGGTTGCGTGCGTGCGTGTGTGTGCACGTACACGTGCGGGCGTGTGCACGTACACGTGCGTGCGTGCATAGGCACGTACACGTGTGTGTGTGTGTGTGTGTGTTGTGTGTGTGTGTTGCGTGTGCACGTACACGTGCGTGTGCACGTGGCGGGCGTGTGTGTGTACGTGCGTGTGCACGTACACGTGCATGCATGTGCATGTACACGTACGTGGGCACGTACACGTGCGCGCGTGCGTGTGTGCACGTACACGTGCGCGCGTGCGTGGGTGCGTGTGCACACGTACACGTGCGGTGCACGTCCGTGCGTGTGTGCTCGCGTGTGCACGTACACGTGCGTGTGCACTTTCATCACCTCTTTTGATCGCCACACACCATTTCAATCTCAGTCTGGGTCACTTGGGCCCCCACTGTTTCGCGAACAGGCATGGTTCTTGGCCATTTCTTTTTGCTAGGATGTTTCGTGCCCCTCGGAAGCATCATGTGCTTTAACAGTTTCCAAACGATAGTTTGTAGTGCCGGAGAAAAAACTACCAGACATACAGCCTGCACCACAGGTCATACCCTTGGCTGGGTCATGGCTGGAACGCACGCATCCTTTTCGTCTTATCATAGACACGCTGGCCATCTAATTAATTTCTCCTCCTGCGATTTACGTTTGGGAGGTGGAGGGGAGCGCCGTCCAAATACTTTCACATAACAACCTTGTTAATAAATTATACTATTGGATAAGGATGTACCTACTATTAGCTTCACTAGTATTTGTATAGACTGCTTCAAGTAACACACGCATGCGATGTGGTTGCGATGTGAATACCTCCCTATGAGAGCGCTATAACTGATTAGTTGCGTCATTTCTACAATCATACGTTTGTTCTATGTCAACAGCTACTATCAAGCGATCGATTGGTAGACTGGGTTCGTGGCCCCATTGTTTAAAGGAACAGTAGCCTCTAGGTTCTAGGTTATTTTCAGCTAATTTAGGTTATAATTGCGCTACATAAAA
>NW_014577068.1:105443-107341 GCF_000485595.1 Priapulus caudatus | reverse complement strand
TATGTATATATATATATATATATATATATATACATAAATAAAGAATTAAATACATTATAACACCTCAAAGCAGCTATAATCGCTACTCTAGCTATCTATTATTCCTGTGTTTCCTGTATGCCAGGTCTACGTAAGTAACAACTATTAAGAACCCATCCATGGGGTAGAATCACATGTACCCGATAAATGGGTGTACATGTATATGATCATGTGAAAGATAATAATACATTGCTAGTAAGTTATGTGCATTTCATAAATAAACAATTTAAGTTTAGCAAGTTATTAGGAAAATCGGGTATGATGATAGCTTGAGGCATGAGCTCAGGTGACAGGATCATCAGGTGTTCAACACAGTATATTAATTATAAGATGACAGACTAGAGCCATACTGACACGGACGTGCCACAAAGGGACCTAAGGCAGCAGTAGTACAGTATACGATCCTCAAAGTTCCACCTCAATTTGAATCGGGTAACCAAGTATTGCACCTAATATATTTCCCCTCACGGTATGGCGCACTTATAAACCGCAGAGATCTGAGGCCAAATTTGCGGTTATTACGCGAGTATATACGGTAAACGAAATTATGGTGATGCTGCCTAGCGACTAGCTCTAGGACTATAGCCGGCGTACAGTTGCTGCAGGACTGGAGGCCTGCAGGCCTGCGGCAACTGTGCGCGGGCTATAGTCCTAGAGCTACCTAGGGACGTGATAATCATACCGATACTGTTGCGGGCTCTTGTCTCAATTAAGACACTAAACAAATCAGTTTCTGCTCATCACACGGCCCTGAAGACCCAGATGTGTATTTCTACTGCAGGGTGTTAGCCAGGAACAAAAATCAGAGAGTCTCACCATCTGAGCGAAGCAAGGATGCTGCGGGCGCGAAGTGCCCTAGGGGGAGGGCCTTACCTTAAAATGGAGGAAATTTAGTCTGAAATGCCAAAAAGACAGGAATCTGATATGATTTCATATTCTTATAAGCACTGTTGTCAGTTATACAAGCTGTATAATATATAAAATTGGGCTGCCCTCATGCCACCTCTATCAAATTTCATCGATCGCATCCAAAAATAGGCCGTCCAACGACGAGTAGACAGGTCTCTGCCTCTGGTTAGCACACTGTTCTACCGTAAAGTGTTATATATACATGGTTCATAATTAGTACGTAAATAAAGGTTTGCAGTAAGTAAATAATATTGCAGCAACTACACTACAATACCATGACACATAAAACATCTTATTAGCAACATTATATATAGTTGGAATCATGTGCTACACTACTATACTGCTGATAGGGTCTATGTCTCCCTGGGTACTGCCGGAACGTACCCTGCATGGGTACGGTCCGGTATACCGGAACGTACCCTAGTAACTATCTGATATGGTTAGGGTATAGAGTTAGGGAGTAGGCGTAGGCAACTCCCTAGACTCGTTAGTGGAGTAGGCGAGGTACGGTCCGGCATATTAGATATAGTACCAGGGTACGTTCCGGCAGTACCCAGGGAGACATATAAACCCTGGCAGCACTACTACTGGTAGCGCTAGCAGAACAAGGATAGTTTGGCTCATAGGGTCTATGTCCACCAGGGTACTGCCGGAACGTACCCTGGTAACTATCTGATATGGTTAGGGTTAGGGTTAGGGTTAGAGTTATATAGGGTTAGAGTTAGGGAGTAGGCATAGGCGACTCCCTAGACTCGTTAGTGGAGTAGGCTAGGTACGCTCCGGCATATTAGATATAGTACCAGGGTACGTTCCGGCAGTACCTTGGGGGACATAGACCCTCTCAGCGGCCGTTGGGCCGCGCTAGATACCAGGGCCCTCGCTACCCACTCGCCAATTCGCCAATGGCGAACAAATGAGTAATCTGGCGATTGAAAGTCTTATTTGGCGAA
>NW_014577068.1:96072-104933 GCF_000485595.1 Priapulus caudatus | reverse complement strand
GTAGCGTCGCGCGTATAACCGGAACGTACCCTGGTAACTATCTGATATGGTTAGGGTTAGGGTTAGGGTTAGAGTTATATAGGGTTAGAGTTAGGGAGTAGGCATAGGCGACTCCCTAGACTCGTTAGTGGAGTAGGCGAGTACAGTCCGGCATATTAGATAGTACCAGGTACGTTCCGGCAGTACCCTGGGGGACATAGACCCTCTCAGCGGCCGTTGGGCCGCGCTAGATACCAGGGCCCTCGCTACCCACTCGCCAATTCGCCAATGGCGAACAAATGAGTAATCTGGCGATTGAAAGTCTTATTTGGCGAAAAAGTGACGAACGTAATTTTCCGTAATAAACATGACCAGCAAACATCGATCCTATTTGATCGCGAAACAGCAACGTTTCTTTTTGCGTGCCGGCACACTCATGTGTCATTCCCGATTGCAGCTTTTCCTCGATTCCGGGAAAGTTTTGCTGTCCGCTCCCTCATACCAGCGGGCGGTGCCCACCCCTACATATACAGCAATAACCACACCCATGCGACTGTAACAATCAGTGCATTCGCCCCCCCCCCCCTACTTCAATCAATGCCTGCCCAGCCAGCAAGCACAGCCACGGACGTGGGTAACGGGGTGTCGCGGGGCTGCTTTTTTTTTTTTTTTTCTTATGCGTGAGAATGCAGGAGCGCAGGAGAATGGGTCGCAGATGCGCGAGTCGACCGCGAAATGCGCAGCGTGAGACTTAGTAGGTCTGCTAACAGAGTAAGATTTAAACTAAAGGGTGAAATTTTATTTTCGGGGTGCATCAAATGCAGTCCTAAGACATTTAAATGTTTTAAATTTTGCTGGGCGGAGACCCCCAGCACCCCTCTACCTCTCTCCCCTGCGTCTGCCTGCAGAATCCACATTCGTGCTACTGCACGCCTTTGAATCCATCATGTGCGTTTTTCCCCAAACTGGCATTACCACCGTGTCTAATTTTCCCTCAGAAGAAACCCTGGGGTTTAAAAAAGGCCTGTCTCCACACACGGCACGCGCAGGCAACGGCGCGTGGCAAAAGTCAAAGGATTTTTACTACCGCGTGTGCGTGCACGTGTGTGTGTGCGCGCCGCGTGCGTGTAGGTGTGTGTTTTGTGTGTACTACTTTGTGTGAGGTACTGTAAAACGTAGTAAAACTGTACTAAGTACTAACTGGGGAATATAGACAGCTTTGATGAGCAGCTAATTTTTCTGGTTCAATAGCATCTCCGAAGTTACAAAAGTAGTAGAGTGGCCCTATATGCATGTGCTGTGAAAACTCTTCTGTAAACTATTAGTATACTGTAAATAACTATACTGTGTGTTAGTACTGTCTATAATGTACTGCGCGCGCACGCGTGCGGTGCGCGGCGTGGTATTGTGCGTCAGGTACTGTAAAAAGTAGCAACTGTTTGTGACCCTACCATCCACAACAGTAGAGGGGTTTTAGCAGACATAAATTGGTTAAAACAGCTGAGAAAATAACCTGAATAAGCCCCAGCCCCAGCTGAATAAGCGGCCCAGAATAAGATATGTTTGACTTTGAAAAGTGCTATGTCCAGTGGTGTGCCAAAAAAGAATTTTCCTGCAGCAGTGAATAAAAAATTCAGACAATTTGAATGTCTTTGTCAGTTGATCAGTCACGAGTCCATGGTGGTGAATCATAGTGTTAAGGCCGCTTATGTCGGCCTACGATTTATCTATCGGCGACTACTTTATCGCCGATTAGCAGCGTAGCAACACTCATGCTGCGACTTGAAGTGACTACGCTGCACATCGCCGATCAGATCGTAGCGTTCTTGCATGAAACGTAGACGGGTTCCGCGCCCCAGTATTTGTACTAGCACAAGCAGTTCTTTAGCACAAACAGAGCAAGTTTGACGCCGCGCAAGTCTACATAAAACGAGTCACGTACGTAAACAACAAAATGGCGCTTACCAGTAACATCATGTAACTTCGTAAATCTATCCTCAATTTTCTGAACATCGTTATAATCAATGTGCAGAAATTTTTTCATGTGATTACGGAAAACTAATATATATTTGAGAAAGGGTTTGTGCAATAATCCCTCTTTGTAAACTGCTGGCGAGTGGCGTGTAGGCTGCCATTTATTAATGACGTGACTTTTGATAATCATGTGACTCGACACGTTGCGGTGATTGGCTGCCACTCACGATTTGTCGCCGACAGCCGCATAGGAATAGAACATGTTCTATTCCTGCGATCGCAGTCGGCGACCGTATTTTCGATCGCAAGAGAACTCATGTCGAGTTTGGTCGCCGATGTTTTTATCGGCGATCTGGCCGGTTTTTGACGTACGATATTCAAATCTTGTCGGCGACTAGGTCGTAAGGCCGACATAAGCGGGCCTTTAGTGTCTCAGTCATAGACAGGTGGTGAATAATAGTTTGTTTGCATTAAATAAGTGTAGTTTTGTACTTCATGCATATAAAAGTGTGTGGAAAAAAAAAGAAAAAGAAAATTATTTATCGCCTTTTTGTGTTCATAAAATTCTAGGCTACAGTTGTGCCAAAGATTCTAGAGTGCCGTAGGCTCTCGTGCCGTTCACTCTAGCGATCTTTGGTTGTGGCTAACACGAATCCAAGTTGGCTAATGAAAATTGATTCTGGCTAATTGTTTGGCTACAGAAAAAAAAATCCTAGCTAGGGCCTGGATACAATAATGTAACACAACAAGTACTCTTGTTGGTTACATTGTCGTATCTAGGGCGCGCGATAGCTATAACTATAAGAGTAATTAGACCTTGCCGAGTTACTCAAGCCACGGCAAATTGTCATTTAAATTAGTGATCAGCAATCCTAATGATTAGAAAGATTATAGTTATTATTACCTGCTTCAAGAAGTTCAACACCAATTCTTGGTACAGTACCAGTGACGAATACTGTAGGCTTTATAAGGTTTGCTGTTTTACTCTCCATTGTTATTGTGTTCACTTGTGCGTTGGTGAAGTGAAGACAGCGTTGTGCGTTGAATGCCAAACTTCCCACGATTAGTTGCGCTTCTTCAGCACACACTGTACAGTGCAGATGTCATATCTCCTGATAATAATTATTAGCATGATTTCCTCGTGTGCAACAGATACAGGTTCGATATAGTAGCCCCTAAGCATTGAAACCTACTTGTCTATCAACAAGATATAGAATAGACCTGTATCATCGACGTAAACCATGATATAACAAGAAGGAAAGACACATCGAACCACAGACTAACGATTACACTGTACTGTACTTGACACTTTGCTTGACACTACGCTTGTAACGCATGGTGGCGCCGCCTAGCGAGAAGAGCAGTACATTGCAAAGCTTGCTACAGACGGCATGCCACTGATCTCTATAATATATTATTATGTTATATTTATATTATGATTATATATATATAGATATATTATATCATATAATATCATATCATATATAATATAATATAATATCATATCATATATATAATCATAGATATATTATAACATATGTGATTATTATATAGAGATCAGTGCGGCATGCTCACTGAGCTGTTTATACAATCACAATATAAAGAAATACAATGTATAAGACAATATAACAATGTTATTATACACTATACGGTCAGTGGGCAAGCTACGTGCGTGTGTGTGTGCGTGCGTGAGTGTGTGTGGTGTGGGTGTGTGTGTGTGTGTGTGTGTGTGTGTGTGTGTGTGGTGTGTGTGTGTGTTGTGTGTGTGTGTGTGGTGTGTCACGTGTGTGTGTGTGTGTTGTGTGTCAGGTGTGTGTGTGTGTGTGGTGTTGTGTGTGTGTGTGTGTGTGTGTGTGTATGTGTGTCGTGTGTGTGCGTGTGCATGTGCGTGTGCTGTGTGTGTGTGTGTGTGTGTGTGGTGTGTGTGGTGTGTGTGTGTGTGTGTGTGTGTGTGCAGGTGTCCCCTAGATTTTGGAGCAAAATTAAAAAAATATGCTTAACTAATAATCGTAAATAACGCTAACGTGATTCTTTGGGCCACTTATCCGTGAAAGCCTTGTGTCAGACCCACCCCTATCCACACTATGACGTCGATCAAGAAACTGCGCCCGTCCATCATCATTCCACCAAAGTCATGAAATTTTGGCCCCCCCCCCCACTAGGAATTTGCTCAGCCTACGGCCTGTGTATTAGAGAGAGAGAGAGAGCCAACTCCGATGAATAACAGCTACAGACTGAATGATCGAATAACTGGCTGAAGTATGAATTCACCTAGTAGGCCTACTTTGCTTTTCTTGTTTATATATATAATATATATATATGTATATATATTATTGGCTTTTGATATATATGTACGCACACAGGCGCACGCACGCACACGCATACAGATACGCGCGCGCATATACGCGCACACACCTGCTATTATTACCATCTTTGCCTGTTTGTAAAATACGATTTATTAACAAATAATGTATTGCATCAGTCTTAATTATTGCATGAAAATATTATTGATATGCTAACAGCATTTAAACTGAATACACTCCAAACAACTATCGCTCAAGGATGCCTCAACGAAGCTACATGCTAAGCTACCACGCGTGTTTAGCTAAAGCTGCTAACCTCCAAGCTATCGATGGTGAATACTAGACGTGCGCCGAGGTCGCGTCGAACTGCATGCACGTAAAAACCGCCTTCTCAGAACTCGCCACGTACAGGGCTTTCCCTCCAGGCAAAATTGGTTAGTTACGCTCCTGGAATGTCTTGTTTTACAGCTATATGGGCAGATGTCGATTCCAAATGTTTCTAATGTTACTTAGATAGCTCAGAATAACACAACACAGTTATCATACTACAAATGCAGTTCATCTCCTGAGCGAGATTAGATAGCTTATATAGTCGGTAGGGGCGTTGTAATGATAGGGACAGAGGACAGGTTCAAATATATTATCCATATTGTAACAATATATCTCTATTATTCACTGCTGAATATATGTATATATTGTTCTCAAACATAAGTCACCCGCGTTATTTTGCCATAACTTGGTCGAGGCGCTAGTTTTGTCAGTTGTAAAGTAAATTTATTAGTATCTATTGTAACGCGCCAACGGCGCCACCTCGCGGGTGCTTTATATTATATATATATGTAACCTAAGCTTTCCTTACGCTTTTGCCACACACAACTTCACTCTGATAGCGAGTGGTACCATAGGCAAACAATAGCTTCTCGTTCAGACTAAATGATTTACAGTACTACTACTACTACTACACTACTCGTTCAGACTATCTTCAAGTCTACTACGTAATTTAGCATGTGTATAACAAACCTATATTTATATGTCAATACCACCAAACCAGAAGTGGGCAAAGGTGCTAAAGAAATAATATAGCAGAGGTACACACTATTAGTTCTTATTCACACCTGTTATCATGTACAATACAGGCACAGCTGCAAAACTTGACTTGACTAGAAACCTAATTATAGAGCAAGAGGAGTGGACAGCAAAATCCACTGAAAGTAAGATATTAATATTAGGGTTCAGGGGTATTGCCAAAAAGTTTTTTTTACAAACTTACATCAATGATCAACCATCGTGATGTCACATGAAACACTTATGAAATGAACAATACATTCCAGATATAGATAATTTCTTTTATTACACACTCACACGACAAAAAACCAGAAGGAATGCAGCTCAAATTATTCACATACAATTGTTCTCTGCATTAGAAGCATTCTGGTACACATGATTTTCCACACTATGCAATTCATATCAGAAGATGACACCACAATACTATTCACAACTCCTCACTGTACCATCTGTTCATCCATTGCTTTGGCCATCCATTCTGGAACTGTGGATGAGATTTTTTCTATGATGTTGTTGACCTGAAAAGAAAAAACATTACATAGGTGGTATTAAGAAATGAAAGTGTCAATGACACTGTAGCTCACCACAAAAAAAGACACAAATGAGTGAGTGAGAAGAATTCAGTTTTAATTGAGCAACAACCATCGACATACATTATAGAAACGAAGAGTATATATGGGAGAACTCCCATTATATACTCTTGATAACTATGTGTAATTTTTTATGTGAAAATAAATGTTTGAGATGTGAAAGTCTGAGATGTGGGCGAGTGATGGCGTTACACCTAAATAATCGCCATTTAACGTTTTTATAATATTAAGATTTAGGCACTGACTAAAAGTGGAGCTCCCGATCTGTAACGTGTAAGATTGAGAGGATACGCTTATTCCACGTAGCTGCTATATACCACTTGACAATGGTGTTTCCCTGCCCATAACACAACTTTTGTCAAAGGTTAATTGGTTGCATGGAAGTGTTTACTTTGTATGAGTTTTTCTAGGCGGTAGCACACGGTTGCCATCTGTATATCGCAATGATAATTTATAAACCAAAATGAATCACAATTTGTGATGGTAGATGGCGCTATACCCGCTTTGATGTTTCTTAGCGATGGCGTTCGAAATAAATAGGTTATGCTGCGTTCCGACATGTTTTGTAAGACTTTACTCTAATATAGACGTTTTATCAGCAGGGTGGAGAGGAAATACCAATTTTGCATTAAAGATATTGTCAATGAAATCTTGTAAAACGAACCAAACGAGTGTGACACCACAGACTGTTATCTGCGTGTCTACATAATATGCTATATAATTGCCAAAACCTACCTAATTTGCATTATTTTATTTTTTTAAATATCAAAACCCCTGTAATACGTTTTGGGGCCAGCCCTTATTCATTCACATACCAAAAATGAGCAAAATCCGTTGAACCTGAACTGACTAATGGCAATTTCCATTTTGGCCAAAAAATTGCCGTGGCTCGAAAGTACGTCGACTGGCGTGCTCCAAAATAGGACGTTCAAACCTCTCCCATAGCAGTAACAACTATACCCAATTTCAAACATGTGAGTCAAACGGTTCCTGAGTTATTGTTGACCGTAGCCAAATGTTGACGGAAGGACGGACAGACGTACGACTACCCATGGCAATAGCTCATCTTGACGATGTCAAGGTAAGCTAAAAATTAACTTGAAGACAGCAAAAATCTTTCATCATGAGCTGCTTCTAATTTTTAAAATTATATTCTTTAAAACTTCAGATTATTAATAAGAAAAGTTGGTATATAGGAAGATTAAAACTCATTTTACCGAGTTTTAAATAACGATAATGTTGTAAACAATGCTGCTGTTCTTCATTACTCTGAACTGACTCTAGTAACTACATAATGAAATATTTGTTATATTATACCTGAAGACAAATGCTTTCTATCTGCCTGTCCCAAAGAGGCAATGTCTCCCGAGCCTCAAAGTGAACAATTCCATCTAGCTGATCAATGGAACCATTCATTCGTCCTTCTGTAATCATCTGCGAAGCAATCTTCTCAGCCTATAGATGAGACAGAATATATTATAGTAGAGTGCACAGAAGTGCCTAACCTCGAACTTGGTTTACATATTTAATATTGTGGATTTACACCCACCGACTACAATATTCAAAGCTTTACTCCATGTTTATATTGCGCTATTAAGCAGTGATTCAACTTTTTTGGCATGCTCATCACAGAGATATGTGTGAGATAACAAGGATTGCACTAAAACACACATTAACAAGTGCCGCAGAGCGACAGTGCTCAACTGACGTGTACTGTTGTGCCTACTGCACGCCTTTGAATCCATCATGTGCGTTTTTCCCCAAACTGGGCATTACCACCGTTGTCTAATTTTCCCTCAGAAGAAACCCTGGGGTTTAAAAAAGGCCTGTCTCCACACACGGCACGGCACGGCAACGGCGCTGGCAAAAGTCAAATGATTTTTACTACGCGTGTGCGTGCACGTGTGTGTGTGTGCGCGCGCGTGCGTGTAGGTGTGTGTTTGTGTGTGTACTGTGTGTGAGGTACTGTAAACGTAGTAAAACTGTACTAAGTACTAACTGGGGAATATAGACAGCTTTGATGAGCAGCTAATTTTTCTGGTTCAATAGCATCCCGAAGTTACAAAAGTAGTAGAGTAGGCCCTATATGCATGTGCTGTGAAAACTCTTCTGTAAACTATTAGTATTACTGTAAATAACTATACTGTGTGTATAGTACTGTCTATAATGTACTGCGCGCGCACGTGCGTGCGCGTGCGTGCGTATTGTGCGTCAGGTACTGTAAAAAGTAGCTGTTTGTGACCCTACCATCCACAACAGTAGAGGGGTTTTAGCAGACATAAATTGGTTAAAACAGCTGAGAAATAACCTGAATAAGCCCCAGCTCCAGCTGAATAAGCGGCCCAGAATAAGATATGTTTGACTTTGAAAAGTGCTATGTCCAGTGGTGTGCCAAAAAAGAATTTTCCTGCCAGCAGTGAATAAAAAAATTCAGACAATTTGAATGTCTTTGTCAGTTGATCAGTCAGAGTCATGGTGGTGAATCATAGTGTTAAGGCCCGCTTATGTCGGCCTACGATTTATCTATCGGCGACTACTTTATCGCCGATTAGCAGCGTAGCAACACTCATGTCGACTTGAAGTGACTACGCTGCACATCGCCGATCAGATCGTAGCGTTCTTGCATGAAACGTAGACGGGTTCGCGGCCCCAGTATTTGTACTAGCACAAGCAGTTCTTTAGCACAAACAGAGCAAGTTTGACGCCGGGACAAGTCTACATAAAACGAGTCACGTACGTAAACAACAAAATGGCGCTTACCAGTAAACATCATGTAACTTCGTAAATCTATCCTCAATTTTCTGAACATCGTTATAATCATGTGCAGAAATTTTTTTCATGTGATTACGGAAAACTTAATATATATTTGAGAAAGGGTTTGTGCAATAATCCCTCTTTGTAAACTGCTGTCAGTGCTGACGAGTGGCGTGTAGGCTGCCATTTTATTAAA
>NW_014577068.1:93859-96062 GCF_000485595.1 Priapulus caudatus | reverse complement strand
GAAAGGGTTTGTGCAATAATCCCTCTTTGTAAACTGCTGGCGAGTGGCGTGTAGGCTGCCATTTTATTAATGACGTGACTTTTGATAATCATGTGACTCGACACGTTGCGGTGATTGGCTGCCACTCACGATTTGTCGCCGACAGCCGCCATAGAAATAGAACATGTTCTATTCCTGATGAGTTCTCTTGCGATCGAAAATACGGTCGCCGACTGCGATCGCTCATTGAATAAGTTCATTCGGTTGGTAGAATAATATAAATAACCAAGTTAATTGTTACTCAACCGTGCTGGTATGAAACCATGAAGAGAACTCATGTCGAGTTTGGTCGCCGATGTTTTTATCGGCGATCTGGCCGGTTTTTGACGTACGATATTCAAATCTTGTCGGCGACTAGGTCGTAAGGCCGACATAAGCGGGCCTTTAGTGTCTCAGTCATAGACAGGTGGTGAATAATAGTTTGTTTGCATTAAATAAGTGTAGTTTAGTACTTCATGCATATAAAAGTGTGTGAAAAAAATAAAGAAAAGAAAAATTATTTATCGCCTTTTTGTGTTCATAAAATCTTAGGCTACAGTTGTGGCCAAAGATTCTAGAGTGCCGTAGGCTCTCGTGCCGTTCACTCTACGATCTTTGGTTGTGGCTAACACGAATCCAAGTTGGCTAATGAAAATTGATTCTGGCTAATTGTTTGGCTACAGGAAAAAAAATCCTAGCTAGGGCCCTGGATACAATAATGTAACACAACAAGTACTCTTGTTGGGTTACATTGTCGTTTCTAGGGCCGCGATAGCTATAACTATAAGTATAAGAGTAATTAGACCTTGCCGAGTTACTCAAGCCACGGCAAATTTGTCATTTAAATTAGTGATCAGCAATCCTAATGATTAGAAAGATTATAGTTATTATTACCCTGCTTCAAGAAGTTCAACACCAATTCTTGGTACAGTACCAGTGACGAATACTGTAGGCTTTATAAGGTTTGCTGTTTTACTCTCCATTGTTATTGTGTTCACTTGTGCGTTGGTGAAGTGAAGACAGCGTTGTGCGTTGAATGCAAACTTCCCACGATTAGTTGCGCTTCTTACAGCAACACTGTACAGTGCAGATGTCATAATCTCCTGATAATATTAATAATTATTAGCATGATTTCCTCGTGTGCAACAGATACAGGTTCGATATAGTAGCCCCTAAGCATTGAAACCTACTTGTCTATCAACAAAGATATAGAATAGACCTGTATCATCGACGTAAACCATGATATAACAAGAAGGAAAGACACTCGAACCACAGACTAACGATTACACTGTACTGTACTTGACACTTTGCTTGACACTACGCTTGTAACGCATGGTGGCGCCGCCTAGCGAGAAGAGCAGTACATTGCAAAGCTTGCTACAACGGCATGCCACTGATCTCTATAATATATTATTATGTTATATTTATATATGATTATAATATTATAGATATATTATATCATATAATATCATATCATATATAATATAATATAATATCATATCATATATAATAATCATAGATATATTATAACTGAGCTGTTTATACAATCACAATATAACAGAATACAATGTATAAGACAATATAACAATGTTATTATATACACTATACAGGTCAGTGGGCAAGCTACGTGCGTGTGTGTGTGCGTGCGTGAGTGTGTGTGTGTGGTGTGTATTAACTACAAGGCGTACGGCTGAGCCAAATTCCTAGTGGGGGGGGGCCCAAAATTTCATACGTCTTGCGTGGAATGATCATGGACGGCGCAGTTCTTGATCGACTCCATAGTGTGGATAGGGGTGGGTCTTGACCAAGGCTTTCCACCGGATAACGCGGCCCAAACGAATCACGTTAGCGGCCTTATTTACGACTTATTAGCTTAAGCCATATTTTTTAATTTTGGCTCCAAATCTAGGGACACTGCACACACACACACACACACACACACACACACAACAACCACACACACACACACACACACCACATGCACACGCACATGGCACACGCAAAACACACGCACACATACCACAACACATCGACACACAGCTAAACACATCACACACACACACACACACCACACACGTGACACACACACACACACACACACGTGACACACACACACACACACACACACACACACACACACCACACACACACACACACACAACACACACACACACACACGCTCACC